>NW_020271718.1:122373-298785 GCF_003268045.1 Sipha flava | reverse complement strand
ACTGGTATAAAATAGACAAGAAAATCATTCAATAAAAATTATTTTTACTCAGAAACAAAATGCTCAAATCATTCGACATTTGTCGTAATTAGGTGTCCTAAGGCTTTTTGTCATCATAGTGTGAAATAATCTACATTTTAATATATTCACATTTATATTATTACAATCGTTTTATGGTATAACTTTTGATTATTAAATTAACATCAGAATTACAAAATTGAACTCATCCACCAAATAAAGGTGTCGTACAGGTGTCCTAAGATTTATTCATCATTGATATGAAACCCTTGCTTTCCATAATTTTTACCAAACCCAATATTCACTATGCAAAATCTAACAGACATTTTAATTATCTAAAGGGAATAAAAAAGGATCTGGTTTATACATTTGAAGCATTAAATAATAGTTCAAATCGAAACATATCCATTAATATCAGATATCAATTGCTATTGAAATCATAAAATTCATATGTCCCTATCTAGCAATTTATCATCATATATTACAACTGGTATAAAATAGACAAGAAAATCATTCAATAAAAATTATTTTTACTCAGAAACAAAATGCTCAAATCATTCGACATTTGTCGTAATTAGGTGTCCTAAGGCTTTTTGTCATCATAGTGTGAAATAATCTACATTTTAATATATTCACATTTATATAAATACAGTATTATTAATGCTATAACTTTTAATTATTAAAGTAACATCAGAATTATAAAATTAAACTTAACCACCGGATAAAGGTGTCGTATAGGTGTTCTACGTTTTGTTTATCATATTTAGGAGCAAAAAATTATTTTGTACATTTTGTCTACTAAATCTTAAGTATTTTTAGTCTAAAATTCAAACACGTTAGATCATTATGTATTAGATATAATAAAAAGGACCAAAAATATATAAAATTACTTTTTACTTATGGTAAAAAACATAAATAAATATTTTCATCAAAAGTACTAAGAATAATATTGAATTTATTTAAAAATTTAATATTTAGTATTATGAAGAACAGTATTTAAATATTTGTATATGAATAAAATTAATGGAAGATTACTTACATCTGTTTTCGGTGGAGATATACAAAATTGGATGAGACCTATTTTAGCTTTCTCAATTTTACGAGGTCCATTGACATTGGAAGATTTTTGTGTAAATACTAAACCATCAACTAATTTAGTGTCTTCAACTGTCCCTCCAAGTTTTTTAATCACTTTTATATCCTACAAAATTAAAATTAAATACTTGTTCTTATAACAATGTAATATTCCGTATATTCTATACCTTTAGATCAACATTGGTGTCTTTGGCTGGATCGACAACTTTCAGAACAGCATCTACAGCTAAGGGAGCTAATAATGAAGACTGTTGAGAAACCACCTTAGAATTTAAGGCAGTTGAAGCACTTTTAACAAGACTTTCACGATCAGTTAATTGTATAGGAGTAGCCATATTTTTAATAATCTCGATAGATTTTGCTGCAGCTTTTTGGAATCCATCTGAAATTCCTGTAGGATGAATACCTTTTTGTAAAAGTTTTTCAGAAGCTTCCAATAGTGCCCCAGCGACCACCACAACACTTGTTGTACCATCTCCTGCTTCAACATCTTGGGCATTTGACAGTTCAACTAACTAAAAAAAAAAAAGATAAATAAAAAATAGTGCATTAAACATTCAATTATAATGCACAAAAAGTAAAATGAATACATTAATGACAAATATAAAAATATTTTAGAATAACTCTTTCTAACAAGATTTATGATAAAAAAAATTTTTTTAGTCAAGTAAATCTATAGAAAAATAAGATAGGCAAAATCAGAAAAAACACCAGATCACTATTAGGCCATTTTTCTAATCACTACTACTTAAATAGACTATCAAAATATCTAAAGTTTCAGTGAATCTTGCTCCAACACCTAACATTTAATTAAGCCTAATATAATTTGAAAAATAATATTAAAAGCATAGCACTGAAATCTTTATATAAGGATGTCACACCAATATGGTGATATATCTGTACAACATAGCAAATTTGCAGTCCGTAGAACCAATATGTTGTTAGCTTAAATATTCTATAACATTAATTCAACTTAAAAAGAACGTAATATTGTTAGTTTATAACAATTAATTCATAAAAGAATGTATAATATTAAAATTTAAAAACTCATCTAACTTAAAAATTAAAATATTATGTATTTAATTTATAAAAGATAAAAAAAAAATTATAGTATGGTTTAGCGTAATAACAAATAATTGGAACACTGTTAATTCAAGAGATAAATAAATTTTATTTACAGTAGAACCTCTATCATCTGGGGTAATGGTGGAGAAGAGTAACACGGATAAATGAAAAACACGATTAATCGAGACATTTCACTCAACTAATATGAAAAAATGTATAATGTTATATCCATATTAAATGTGCACTAAGTTATTTTCTTAATGACTATTTTCAAAACAGCTATAGTAAATGCTAAAAATATAAAGAATATTATGGAACAAATTCAACAGAATTGAAATTTTTTTATATGCATTATCAGTAGCATCACGAACCATGATTTTCAAAAGAAGTTGCTTCTGAAATTTAGAGGGGATGGGTGGTAGAATGTGACTTGGTCACTTATTGGTAAATATTTAGATATATTGAAAGGCAATAGTCAAATTTGCATGAATCTTAAAATTTAAGGTGTAGAGTAAACACTATCACTGAATCGATTGGTGGTGAGTGGGGTCATTAATAAAATGTTTGCTTCCATATTCTATATAGTTCGCATTGCCACTATGTATCAGTTATAATGTGATTAGATAAATAGGATTGTTGAAGAACCTCTAGTAAGTCTCTATTAATCTTAAATAAATTTTATCTACCTGTGACATATATTGGCTAGTAAATAGCAAAAGGGGCTAAGCGACACGGTGTATACTACAGGATAACCAACAGTTAGATCTTTCAATAGCACTAACACTAGTGTTGTTCTGACCATTAAGTCAGAAGTAGTACAAGAATTGAGATTTTTTTGGGACAACCGACACAACTGTTATAAAAGTAGGGGACAAGCGCTTTTTTTAAGGGTGTAAGACATTATTAAAAATTTTATGGGCTAAGCAACAAATTCATGGCGCTTAGCCCTTACGATTGTTGCTTATCAACTTTCATAATAATAATAATAATATGAATAAAGTTCTTTATACGTCGTCTGTATACATACTTACGGTGCACAACTGTTACAAGTCTACTGAACAATTTATAAGCGCCATTTATCACAAAAAAAAAAATATATATATATAAAATAAATATAGAAATTAGAACTAAGCACCAAAAAAAAGTAAGTTTTAGTTAAATTCATTATGATAAAATTATACTTAATATTTCAATGTAATTAGTGTTAGACCAGCAAGATAACATGTAATAGAATGGAAATATATAATAACCTTATTCCTAATGCTTAAATAAATACAAAAGCGCCAACGCCAAAGTTAAGAACATATGAAAATTTTGATTTTGCTCTCCTGAAAAGTAGTAAAATTGTTGCTTAATCCCTTTTACCTTATATCAATGAATATGGGTATATTTTTATCATCGAATAGATATTTTACATTTTCAATAATGTATATTATGTACATAGTATAAAAATACGTTTGTCCAACCTAATAAAACTTTTCAGACAAACAATTTTTAACAAATAATTTTGGAAGATTGAGCACAGTTAATCACGAACATGGATAATAATGGACCATAGACAAGGTTAATCGAGGTTCCATTGTATATTCAAAATAAAAATTGGAAAAATAAATAAAAAATTAAATATTCATACTCTTTAAATCATAAAAGATAAAATATCTGAACACTATATGTATTTTCTAGATAAATAGTTTATAAGCATATTATACGAATGCAATAATATCCAATAACGCAATGGTTCCCAAACAAAGCTCTGCGGAACCCTTAGGGTTCTACAATTGTTTCTCAAGGGCTCTGTTCGTTTACCATATATTTTTTTTAATAATACAACAATTATTGATTGTCATATAAAATGAGCATATACATTTTTAAAGGACTATCAACTCAAATATAATTCACTGATCTGTGCACAAAAAATATTAAACTAATAATAAGAGAATATAATTTTTTACTTTAAATAACATGCAATCCCATTTCAATAATTATCCAATCAAGTATATTGTATACAAATATAATATTAAATATACATTATCTTGTTTTGAGTTTCCTTCTATATAAATACGTATCATGTGCAATATGTTTCATAGAACACTGGCAAATAAAACTTAATACTAAATATATTTTGGGGTTACACAAGAAATACTCTTTGAAAAAAGGGTTCCATTTTTTAAATAGTTTAAGAATCCATGCAATAAAGTATAAAAAGGTAGTTTGAATGAATGTGAAATTAAATTATATTAAACCACAATAATGGTAGTAAATGGCACAAATTTAGTAATTATATATTAAACTAATACAATAGTCAAATGTTTGTATTAATCAGTGTTCAACTTGACAAAATTAAAGAAAAAGTACTCTGATTACTTAAAAAAAAAAAGAAGAGCGTCCCCAAAAATTGTTAAGCTAGTAGGGAACGCTAAAATGTTTAGAAATTAGTTGGGGTAGTCCATCCCTCTGCATCACCCTCTCAAGTTTAGTACTGGTATTAATATTTTTCAGTAATCATAATAAACTTAAATAAAATTACCATTTTTGCTGCTGGATGTATTACGTTCATTTGTTTTAAAATTGTAGCACCATCATTTGTTATAGCTACTTCACCATTTGCTGATTGAATCTTAAAAAAAAAAAAAAATTAAAAAAATAAGAGAAGAAAATATAAGAGAGTAAATGTAGATATTAAAAATAATTAAATGTTTAAATATGTTATATTGATACCAGCAAAATCTGTTATTTACCATTTTGTCCATTCCTTTAGGACCCAAACTCGTACGGATAGCATCAGCCACAGCTAAATATAAAAATAATTTAATCAATACTCAACAATTTAAATAGGTAGATTTTAGAAAAAAAAAATGAAATGCAACATCTACACAACAAAAATATCTTATTTAACTTTAAATTTATTGTAAGAATAATAGTAAAGCCAGTAGATTTGATCATTGTTGGAATAAGTTGATTTAGTATTCCATTACGCTTCCCCTGAGTCACTGAACCGATAAATGTTTGTTCAATAATAGAAATGAAATCAATATCACAATAATAAGTATTTTAGAGATCAGTATACAATGATTAAAATAATTAATGTTTTAATCCAATAGTTCAATAGATATTTTCATTCTGATAAAAACCTTAAATACGTACTCCAGTCAAGGAAATAATTTAACAAATTTCTGAAACAAACCTTTGGCTGCTGTGATATTGCTTTTTCGGATTTCGGCCGGTTTACTCTTGTCTTTGTAGGCATTAGTTGCCTGTTTGGAATCACCAGATCCCGAAAATGCAACCATGATGAAACTTAACGAGAAAATTTAACGGATTAATCAGGATAAAAATGTTAATAACAGTGAGTATCGAACACAAATTAATGTAATCGTTGGGTATGGACGGCCAGCATGAAATCACCATGAGCAATAACAAAATATTGGATTGTGATTTCAAAGTAAGGTACGAGTATATAACACGGTATAACGTTTACGAATGAAAAGCATGATGATAGTTACGTTCTTTGTTTTTTATTCAACGCTAGATGTCGCCGTAAGATATATTTGTCGGGTAAATTATTATGTATGTGTTACCGGAAATGTTGACATTTAGGAAAGGATGAAAATTCCTAGGAAATGAAATGATGACAATTCCTAGTAGCGGAAGGAAATTATATCATTGCTTAGTATATGTTATCATTTCCTTAAAATTCCAGGCAATAATGCCATATTTTTTCATACATGTGATACCATTTTTTTTTTTTAATTTGATTTAATTAGACTTAAAATAATTATTTTACTATATATAAATGTTAATTACTAATATTATAATAAAATAATAAAATAGAGTAGTTTTTTTTTAACTTTTTTTTATCAATTTGATTTTTATAATTTCACAATTTTTATATTTTACATTTTATTTTTCGTAGTTACTCAGTTTTATTTTCACATGGTAAACCTCCATGACATTAGAATTACAAATTCTAGATGCCGATCTGCAAGCACACCTGTTCGTCTTGCATTTTGTTTTACATTGAGATTGCATATCAATTAGGTCTATTTGTGCACGTGAGTTGTATGCTGAATGCAAAATTGGTTTGGAAACAAGACCTCTTTTTGGGTTAGATGATTTTTTATAACAGTCGGTACAAAGACTCAAAAAAATCATTATTGTTTCTTTTGTTATATTACAATACTATAATTTTATTTCAGCCATCATACGGTCGCGACCACCGTGACCGATAGCTATATGTGTAGAGTGAAGAATATCGAATAGCTCTTCGTTTTTAACGTAATAACGTATACTGTCATTATCATGGTTCATGGCCTTAATTAAGCGTTCTTTATCATTTATTAAAATAACATCGTACTCACGAATATTTCTATAATCTCTCTTGCATTTTTTTTTAATCTTGGATAGTTTTACATCTTCCATACGACGATCGTAATCCTCATTATTCATGAACGATTTGTTGTCATCACGTTTATCGCCAATTAGTAATAAAATTGCTTTATTAAATTCATTTCGCATTTTATTGAGATCCATTTTTAACAAACGCACTGAATGTGTAAATAACAAATACGTACTGTACTAAGAAGAACACACTACTAAAGGTGGTATACTGCATGTACAGGTTAGAGACACTTTTAATAAAATACATAAAGATTGCGATAAATATATGCGATATGCGATAGATATTTTCCACACAACCATTTTATCGACGGTTGACAATTACGGGTTTTAGTAAGTCGCCGCTACGAGTTAGTTATCGTTCTAATAGTTATATTGTAAAGCCGGTCCCACATGACTTGTAACATCATGAGTTCCAATGCTTTCGTGTAAGAAAGTAATGAGTGATAACATTGCCTAATAAACTACGGAAATGATGACAATTCCTAGGCAATGATATCATTTCCTTCCGCTACTAGGAATTGTCATCATTTCCTAGGAATTGTCATCATTTCCTAGGAATTGTCATCCTTTCCTAAAATGTCAACATTTCCGGTAACATATGCAATTCGTGACCCGCGTTTCGTTGGAATTCGCAGTGTTGTGCATTATCTATATGATTTATATAGATCATAGAGTAATTACTCTATGATGTAGATATAAACATTTCTTTTTTTCTTATTTAGATAAAAATAGTGCAAGCACGGTTTAAGATTTACATACATATATCTTAAATTGTGAATGTAAGTATCTCTTTAAATAAATTATTTATCTGAGATTAATTATCTAGACAATTTTTTTTTGTTGCAAGTGAAATGAGGAATAAAAACACTTGGTTGTACTGTTTTAAATTTTCAATAGATATATTCTATAGACTAGCGTTTCTCAACCAGGGGGTCGCGAACACCTTGACTTGGGGTCGCGCAGGTCAAAAATAATAAAACGCTGATTTACAAAATGCATCTTTTTATTTAAATATTTAAGACTTTTTAAATAATTTTAAATAAATAATTAGTGTGATCTTTGAATTTGTTTTACATTTAAAAGTTGCTTAATTTGTGGTTCAACATCTGAAACACATAAAAGTAAGTTATTTTCTAGTGATAACAAACGATTTCTGTACTTAGATTTTATTGCCACCATGGATGAGAATCCTTTTTCGCATAAATAAGAAGTAGCGAACGGAATCAAAATTTTCAATGCCTCTGTTACCAAACTTCCATATTCATTTTTCCGGGCAATCCAAACCTTATTTAAATCTTGAAATCCAAATAGTAGCTGTAATTTCTTATCAGCTGATAATTCTATCAGTTGGTTGCGAGTCTCAACTGGTAATTTGGCAACTGCAACAATATTTTCATCAAATGGATTAAGAACCCATCTATTTGAGAAGTCATTGTCGTTACACGAGAAATATTCGAGTAATTGAATTTTCAATTCTCTTAAATGTGTTTTCATGGTATCAAAAACACGATCAAGAATAGGACTTTTTAAGTTTACATTTTTTTCAATGTAATTTGATGTTAAATCAAATGCATCAAAATTTCGTTTTTCGAGACGAATGATCCAAATTCCAAGTTTTTTGATAAAAGCATTAACTTTATCTGACATTATTAGAATGTTCTTTTCACGGCCTTGTAAGCTTATATTCAAGTTATTCAAATGTGAAAATATATCACTCAAATAAGCCAAAAATAGTTTGTCTCATTATCTTGAAAAAAAGTTAAAAATGTGTTATTTCGATCTTTAAAAATATTATTAATATTATTATTATTATATTAATTATTTCGCAACTCAAAAATCCGCGTTAACACTTTTCCTCGTGAGAACCACCTAACTTTGATATAGAAAAGTAGTGACTTGCGCTTGGAGCCCATTTCTTCACATAGTGCGGAAAACAATCTACACTGCAGCGGTTGACTTTTAATATAATTTACTATTTTTACAGCTTCAAATAACACATTTTTTAAATTATCTGGCATTTTTTTTGCGGCAAGTGCATGCCTATGAAGAAAACAATGTGTCCATTCAATATGTGGCATTAATTCTTTTAATTTTACTATTAAACCACTATTTTTCCCTGTTATTGCTCTTGCGCCATCAGAACACACTGAAATACATTTGTTCCAGTCCAAATTTTCATTTTTTGTTGTTTCAATAAATAATTCAAAAAGACCTTGTCCAGTAGCATGACCTGGTATTGATTTGCAAAAAAACATATTTTCTTTAATTGTCCCGTCACATTCGTAGCGAACAAAACATAAAAATTGTGCCAGGTTAGGTTAGGTTAGTTAGGTACTATTTGATTGTGCACATCAGTTGACATTTCATTAATTCGTCTTGATATTGTGTCATTTGAAAGTGGAATAGTTTTTAATTTGTTTGCTTCTTTTGCACCTATCATAATATTGACCATATCAATAGCAGCGGGTAGAATGAGGTTCTCAGCAATCGTGTGCGGCTTTGATTCCCTAATATAATTCTTGAATGCAATTTAGTATACAAATATTAAGTTACTAGTGTGATTTTTGAGGTTGAATTTTTCCCACCAATTCATTTATATCCGCTTTTAAATTGGATGTTGATATCCTTAAAACAGCATTCAAGTGTTCATCGCTTAACCGTGAACAATATTTATTTTTTCGGAATTTAAGTATTGAGAATGTCTGCTCACAAATATATGTGCTACCAAAAGCAGTAATCATTTTTTTAGCAAAACTTTTAATGCCTTTAAAATCTATTTCAGAAAGACTTGAATAAAATATTTTTAGGTCATTACTTTCTTTAAAAGCATTTTTAAGAATATCGTTCCTATATCTGTACTGAATGTTGAGTCCACCTGACCACTGCCAATCAGATATCGTTGGCTTACTGGTAAATTTATATTAAAATGCTCATTTTTATCAAAATCTCCAATAATCGATATATTTAACTCGATTAATATTAAATGGATATTCGTTCGAAGGTTCTTACCGTTACTTTCATCCATGATTCAAGCGTTCTCACGGTTTTTCCCCATGTTTACAAAGTTCACAAACAACCTTTATATGACATAAACTTTAATGCATTAACTCTCACCTCAGACGTGATGGTGTCACCCAACTTTCTGGGCCACACCCCTAATGATTTACGACTTATGCCTCCATGCATAATTAATAACCTATTTAGACAGTTTATTGCCGATAACTTTAATTCGTTTACCTTGGTATTTACGGATGGGTCAGTCACACAATAAGGTGCGGCGTTTGCTTACTTTTTCCCAGAATTACATATACAATCTTCCTCCAACCTTTCTGCTTTCGTCTCTTCATTCACGGCTGAATGCTGGGCTATCCTAGAAGCTCTCACATGCATAAGTTCTCTCCCCTGCGGAGATTTTCTTATTGTCTCTGATTCTCAAGCTAGTATTTTAGCAATCGTTAGTTACCCCTTCTTTTCGAAGTGCTCCCCCCATAATTCTAAAAATCCGCGCATTACTACTATCCCTCAAAATCAGGTCATTCTCCATCTCCTTCCTATGGGCTCCAGGGCATATAGGCATAAATGGTAACGAATACGTTGATTCGTTAGCTGGCTCAACCGCCAACCACTCTTACTCGGGTCCACTGTGGTGTCCCTATACAGATTTAGTCTCTTTACATCGCAAAGTTATAAATGAACAATAGAAGCTGGAATGGGATTCCTTACCAGAATCCTATGCTTTTGGTTATAGGTCATTATTTAAAAACATCCCTAATCGACCATGGTTTCATTCCCTAAAGATGAGCCGTGCAGCCATAGCTAAATTCACTAGATTACGCACGGGCCATAGCCTATTACCACACCACTCATTTAAATTGGGACTCAACAGTAGTGCGTGTTGTCCTCTACCCAACTGTGGTGGAGAATACTGTGATTTCTATCACCTACTCATTAATTGTCCATCTCTATCTATCCAAAGATCCCAACTAAAGATTCTCTTTTTCATCTCTGGTATTAATTTTTCCCTTATTGATGCTCTTTCAACCGACAATACCAATATAATTAAACATACGCTAAATTTTATACTGCAATCAGGTCTCCGAATTTAAGAGTGTGAGCTTTACCAACCTTAATTTTTTTTCGAACTCGTGTACATAATTGTCGAGATATCATAATGTAATGTTAAAATCTCATTAAAAAAAAAAAAAATAAATAAATATCGTTGTTTTGCAATTCTATGACTTCCATCTGTAAATTAGATTCAACATCGTCAATGTCAACAGAAAAAGGGTTTTGAAACAATTTGATTTTATTCTCTTGTACGTAAAAATCAGAAAATCGTATTGAAAATTCGTTTTGTAGGTTTTCAATTAAATTTAAAAAATTAATTTTTGTAGTTTCCCAATTTAAAGTTGATTTGGTTGATTCTAATACAGTTTTACAGCATACGAAGTGCTGTTCATTAATATGTTTGTGTAATAATTTTAATTTCACTTGAAATGATTTTATATTTGAATACATATCTGTCAACAATTTGTCTTTACCTTGTAGTTTTGTATTCAGCTCATTTAATAAAGTTGTTATATCAGTTAAAAATGCCAGATTAAGAACCCACTTTTCATTTGATAATTCTGGTACAATTTTACCTTTTTCTGACATAAAAATATTTATTTCATTTCGTAAAATAAAAAACCGTTTCAAAACCACACCTCTACTCAACCACCTTACTTCGGAAAAATATATTACATCCCCATATTCAGCATCGCATTCTTCTAAAAATATTTTGAATTGACGATGTGCCAAAGCATTTTTGCGTATGTAGTTAACCGTCGATACTACAATATTCATTACATCTTTCCATGTTAAAACTTTGCAAAATAATGCCTCTTGATGTATGATGCAATGAAATATCATAGGTGCTTCATGTCTTTCTTCCACCATTTTCGCATTTATTCTCCCAATTAATCCTTTATTAATTCCACTCATATTTCTACCACCGTCTGTAGTAACACTAACTAGTTTGTTCAAACTTAATCCAAGTTTTTTAAATGTTTTGTCAATTTCGATAAATAAGTCTTCTCCCGTTGTAGTTCCCTTCAAACTACATAATTCAGCTAATTCTTCAGAAATATTGAAATTAAAATCAATTCCTCGAATAAATATTAATAACTGAGCAGTATCACAAACATCAGTACTTTCGTCAGTTGCGATAGAAAAACAATCAAATTTAGAAACTTTTTCTTTCAGTTTGAATATTAAATTTGTTCCTAATTCTTCGGTACGTCTAACACAGGTTATAGCTGAGAGACTGATGTCTTCAAATTGTTTTTTTTTCTCAGGGCATATTTCATTTACAACGGCTAACATACATTTTTTTATAAACTCAGAGTCGTTGAATGGACGATTACACTTGGCTATCATTTCAGCAACTATGAAACTAGCTCGTACTCCTGATTCGTTTTGATTATGTTGTAATTTAAAACTATTTTGTTGATTAGTTAATGAACTTTTAAAATTGTTTATTTTAATCTGTCTAAGATCACCAGTGAGAGTGCACGCCTATGCCTACACGAATACTTAGCTACTATGGCTGTTCATCGTAGGGTTGTCAATATAACTACTGACGAAATACTGGACGAATTGGCAAAAAAAACAAAAAAATAAATTTAATAATATAATTAAAACATGCATAGTTAATTAATTTTATGTTTAAAAATACAAATTTTTCAAAATATTGTTTGCTAAAAAAAAAATCAGCTACCCCCCCCCCCCCACCATGACAAAATCATTTGACCGCCGCTGTTTGTCTTGAATAAGAAAATTCATTTACAGACAACGTCGGAAAATAGTTCTTGTAACACGTGCTTCATTAAATTAACTCATCCAAAATTTAAAAACTATATACATAAACATACTATATACACATCGTAATGAAATATTTGCCACATTGATAAAGAGTCAGAAGTCATGAATTATTTATATAACTCAATTATTTGTTAAATATTAATAAAAATGTATAACTTGAAACATAGCTTAGGTACTCTACAACAGTTAACAAAAAAAGCAATGGATGTTGTGGCAACTAAAATTTTGGGGCTTGGGGAAAAATTAGCCAAAATGCCCCCCCTTTTGATGGCCCTGAACACTAAAACTCTGTTAAAAATAAGTTACAATACCTATCTAAATATAGTTAAAAAAATTAATTATTAATAAATTCTCGTGTTTTTGTTAGGAATACTTTTTGAGTTAAATAAATAATTTTAAAAATTGTTCAAAATAACTAATCTACTTTATAAAGTTAGGTATATCAATTTGTGACATGTGTTATTTAACAAATAAAGTAAAATGTATAAATTGATACATTAATGCATAGTGATTTTAATACATAGATAATTTATTTGCAGAATTATTTTCTTGTGGCTTAGGTAAATAGTTATACTAACATTATTTATATAATCAATATTAGTTAATTAGGTACATAATACATACTTAAAATAAATCTTTTAAGCATATTTTTAATCGGAATAACAATGTGCAATTTAGTGAGACTTCTCTTTTGTACAACATTGCACATATTGCATCATACATTCATACTTATTACATAAAAACTATCCACATTAGTTACGGTTTTTGGTAATAATCACAGCGTTTGACCTTAAAGTAATATTATAAAGTCTAGGATTTATGATAATAAATATTTAATTAATAAAAAAGAGGTTATGGTTTACTAATATGTTTGTTTTCTACAGCAATATATTATTATATTTGTTTCTAAGTAAAATAATATTGTGTGGATCATGTATACGCTGTTCATGGTACAAACTATTACAAATTAATAAAAAAGTATTCAAACCGTGAACACATAAATGTAGATTTAGCAGTTATGACCTACATAAAATTATAGGTAAATTTCACTAGGAAAAAATGTACATTTTATTTTTCGTAGACATTTTACCGTTATACGTAGGTATAATTGATTGATTCGTTTGTGATTGTAATACTATTCTTTGTTAAAACCAAAACATATTTTTTGTTAATTTCATAAATAATTATGAACAGAAATCGTAACTCGTGAATAATGTGATGTAAGTTTACTCTCAGTTATCCGTGCATGAAAAATGTATAAGATTTCATTTTATAAATTTGTATTTCGCGTTCTGCTTAAGTATTATTTTTATGTTTTTTTGTATACAAGATATCATATCTACCTAAATGTACTATATTATTTCCTAGTACGATAACAGCTGAGCACTTTCGCTTGTCGTTGATTATGAGTGGGATGAGATAACGGGATATAGGATTGCATCAGTGTATGTTTTACAATCATTTAGTAGCACAGAAACATTTATTAACGAGTGACAATTGATTTCCATTGTGTTTGTTTAGGTTGTTGCTAGCTGAGTTATAACATTCCTTTGTTGTTGACTGGAATTAATTGAAACGTGCGTGGTTGATTTTTATTTACCGGAAACTATGTCGACCATATTAAAAATTCTGAAAATTGTTGATAAAACGGAACAATACCTTGAGCCTTCATCAATTGAATTTTAATACTTTGAAAAATAAACAATTAATTTTAACTAACATGATTGTGAGTATTGTTTAAATATAATGCTTAAATAATATAATAGTTATTGTAATGACATCACATTACATCAGTACAATTAAATTTAAATACTTTATTATTAATTAATTGGATAATGTTTGTTTTGATATAGTCTGAGAATAATGGAGAGTTCAGCATTAATGATAGTCATAATATCAAAGTTCAAAGTACCAAACCAAGCCAAGTGAGTAATATACTCAAATTAATTTATTAAGTAATTTAAATAGTTAGGAAATCTGATTATATAGACAATTTAAGATCCTTTCATTATTAATCCCACTTAAATCTTGAGCTTTTGGTTTTAAAGACATTTTTTGTTCAAAGTATTATTATTTAATATTATAAGATATGATAAGATTGCATATTTATTCTTATGTTTTAAACAATCAAGGTATTGCAAATAACTCATTTATCTTAAACATTTTGGTAAAAAACCTATTAAAAGGTAAAATTATATAACTGTATCAGTTTGGTGTATTTTTTTCAAGTTGTCAGTGATTAATAAATTATATTTAAATTAAATAAATACATGTATTCAGTAAATAATATATTATGTTGGTTACAACTTATATAAATTTTATGCTACTAATATTTTAGAAAAGTAGGATGTAACAATTAGTTTTAGTTACTCAATTAATTAGGTACTACCTATTTGTAGAAGAAAATACAATGTTACTAATTAATTATATTTTCATTATTGCATTAATTTTTAATAATTTATGCACATTATTTTTAAGATGAGGTTATCATAGTATTATTTTTTTAATAGCTTACCATTTTTTATATTTATGCATGTCATACATATTGTATATATCTTTAATGTTACATATTTTTTCACTATAGAATAATTATACATATTTATTTAATTTTCAAATTCAAGTTAGAATATTTTATTATTTACTTAATCAAAATTACTCAGAGTAATTTCTATTTATATTATTTATGAAATTAGTCAAGTAATTATTATTGGTAAATTTACGTTTTTTTTTGTAATTAATTTATGTTCAATTGTTTTATTCTTCAGTCAATTATACCCAGGTAACTGAATTATATAAAACTGTAAGTATACATTTAAATAATAACCCAATTTATTATACTTAATTACTATAGAACATTTAAATTAGACATATGTTTAATACTTATTAGCTATCATTATTTTTTAATTATGGAACAATTAATATTTTAATGATGTAGAACATTTTAATTATAAGCTTTACTTTTATAATATTTATATTTATTCGTAATTATATGAGATGTATCACAATTTATACTAAATCACAATATCATCAACAATCCAATCAAAATATATCACAAAACCAAGTTTTTAAATTTAAAAATATTTTTATTCATAGCTAAAAAGATACCAAAAAGCAAATATTTACTAAAATATAATTATTTCATTTGAATTTAAATTATAGTTTATATTTAAGTTTGTAATAACTGTTTACACTTCTGCCAATTAATTATTATTAATCACACAATCAGTGTTTTTTTTATTTTTTTTTTAATTTGTTTCATAATTCAAATCTTGATTTCTTCTTATGTATCAATTATACTAAGGTCATAGGCATCTAAAATATGGATATTGGCATTACTTTAAATTAATCATTTTATTTTTATTGTTAGAAATTATTTATATTTCTAAATATTTAATTAAATTTAATTCCTTCTATTATTATATATCTTTAAAATTTCATTAAATTATTAATTTAATTTTGTAAATTGCATGACATTTTTAAATTTATAGTTTTTTCAATATTTTTGTAAATTCAATGTTTTTTGTCAAGTTTTTATATTTATTTTATGAATACTTATTTTATGGTTTAAACATTTAATGCAAAGCTTATCATAATTATACATTATTGATTATACTATTTAATAGGAACTTAAAGAACAGACTTGATTTTCTGTATGCTTTTCGACTAAAAAAAATAATAAAAAAATAATAATATAATTTTCACATAACTATTTACCACCTAATCTTATAAAATATCCATTCAAAACAAATTTCCACATTACTCAATATCTTAGAGAAATTTTTCTCTTAATATAATTATGATATTATTTCTTCACATGATACATTTGAGTTATAATATAACTTAGAACTATATAATTTATAAGATTTTGAAATTAAATATTACACAGAAATTTGCTTCACGCCACTTTTAATTTTTAAGTAATAAAATTGTTGAAATTGCCCTTAAATTGTACTCAAATATCATTACAAAAGCAAATACTCATACTGTATTATAAAGCTGTTTATAGTAAGTCTTAAATTAAAAAAAAAAAAATTAAAAATGATTAACTTATGCATCATTTTAATCTGTATTATACTTTAGTTAATTGTTTTTAACTTGGTTATTATTTGATCATTATTAATATTTTTTTTGCATAGTATTCTTATGCCATGTGGCTTTGATAACAACTTTGATTAGAGTAGGAGTATATATATATATCTATCATATGTATTAAATTAAACAGTTTCAATAAATCATTTTCATTTAAATTATTACAATCAAACTAGAAACACTATTTTATTCTAATTAAAAGTTACTAATCATAATTTATAATTTTAACTTAATAAATTAAATTATTTAAAGTAAGTTATATTACATGAAGAGTTTTAAATAATAGAAAAATTTAAAACTATAATGTAAATTGTTGTTTGTGTATACTATTATAGTTTTCTTTGTAATGTAAAAAATATTTTTATTCTAGAAAAGTATTTGATACATTTAGTATTGTTTAATTATGTTATAGGTTGAATGTGATAAAATGACTGTTAAAACTTCCAGAGTGAATGAAGATAAACCACTTTTAACTGGTACAGCTATTCTTTACAACCAAAATGGGTTAGTTCATTTTTATGTTGTATAGTTTTGAATAAATTAAATTAAAAATCATTTGGAATGAAGATAAGTGATAAAATTATATTTCTAGAATAAGATTCATACAAGAATATATTATTTTTTAAATATTATTCTAAAACTGAAATTTTTACCTATTATTTTTTAAAACATTATATTTTATTAAAATCTATGTAATTTCAATTGTAAAAATAAATGAATTGTATAATATATATTTTTATTAAAATATGAAATAATTAATCATATTACAGCAATAAAACAAATAAATTTATTCAGAAACTATTAGAATTAATTTAAAAATTTAAAAAATAACAGTTTTATAATTTGTTATGATTTAATTAATAGTATACTAAATTATTGCATATGTTGAAAACCAAAATTACATTATTTATACTATTTTAAAAAATATTTCCAAATTTCAAATATTCAATATTGATACCTTTATTAATGTTCTAGAAATGGTTTTCCATCGCCAATGTCTAAAACATTTCCAGTTACAAACATTTCTGGTGGTCCAATAAACGAATCATCGGAAAAGAATAGTAGTTTTGGTGAATCAATTTCAGATTACAATCCATTACTTAACAGACAATTAGAAAACCCAACATCGTAAGTTATTTATTTTGTCTATTAATAAATTTATACATATGATATAACCAGCTATTCTTAATTATTAAGTTTTTAAATAATAATTTTTTAAATTTGAAACAATTTTACTAATTTTTATTTATTTTCCCAGTTAATAAATTTAATATTAACAGAAGAAAAAAATACTGAACTATCAATTCACGTGAACTAGGTCATGTGATTCACATGTTATTTAATCTTTTAAAAATATTTGTTTATTGTTTGATATAAATTGTTTATCACCATTTATACAAAGGTTAATTATTTAAATTGAAAAAATGTTTATGAGTAATGTAGTGGTACCACATATATTTTATATTTTTTTAATGGGTTAATTAAGCTTATGTTATTGAGAATTATATAGAAATTATTTTATGTACTTTTATTTGAGATAGTTATTTTAGTTTCTGAGTGAAGCAAAGAATATATTGATTTTACAATGATAAGTATTTTTTGTTTTTGTGTTTATGTACAGGATTTTGACCATAAAGATTGCTCTGACCATCACATTCATTAAAAGTTTCTCAGGGAATATTATCTAATTAGTCACATTTTCAGAAATTCCTGAATGTCTTATTAATATTAGCAAAATTTAAAAAAAAAAATATGTATACATTATATTTTTAATAAAATTAATTACATTTTTTTGTTAAAACTCAAAAATCGTATAGATTTTAAATATCTACTGAATGCTTATATTACCGTTTGGTTTAGGTGTTATAATATTCAAAATTATAATAATTTTTAAAAGCTTTTTGAATTAAGCTATTTAAAGATATTTGAAAATATTATGCTTTTTTAACATTCTTTTGTAAATGTAGATAAAATTATTTTTGTGAAAAAATAGTATTGAAAATGAATTACAAATCTTGTCATATATATCTTTAAGTAGTTGGTAAAAAATAACTTCATGAGCATTTGAATATTAATTTTTAACTAAAATTTCCATCAACCATAAAATTCTGCAAGGTTTTTTGATATTTAAAATTAATTTTAAAATTAAAGTCATGAAAATAGGATACAAGATATTTCATTAGATGTTTTTTTTGTTGGTAATAAAAGTATTTTTCACCAGAGAGTAGTAAAGAATAAATCATAGCAATTCAAAACATTTACTTAATACTTATATTAAGAAATGTATACTGTTTATAGGCACTTGATATTTTTGTACCTTATTAAGAAATTTAGTTATAATACTTTATCAACCATCTTAAGGAATATAAACTGATCCACCAAACCTCTATCACTCAGAATCATTTTTTTTAAATCAATCCTATATTGTTAGTAGTATAATTTATCCTTGTGTCTCATCTGACTAAGAAGTCTTACAAATATTTTTATTTTACAATTAGTAGTATATATATAATAAGCATTAATTGGGTGGCAACAAGATATGTACTTATAGAGCAAAAATAAACGAGAAATAAAAAACCTGAATATTTTTGACTCAATACTATCTGAATCTTTTTTTAAGATTACAATTTTACATTTATTAGAGTCAAATTTAAAATCTGTTTGTATTAATAATTATAAAATAATATATTTAAGTTGAAATTGTATGTTTTTTTTATACTTTATACACATATTTTTTATAGGAATTTTGACACTATGGTACATTTATTAAAAGGAAATATTGGTACTGGAATTTTAGCTATGCCTGATGCATTCAGACACTCTGGTTGGGTTGTTGGTTTAGTGTGTACAACATTTTTAGGAGCTATTTGCACACATTGTATGCATATATTGGTATGAGTATAAACATATATTTGAGCTATTGTGAATTAATATTTTAATTAAAACCTATTGTAATTTTTAGGTACGATGTTCTCATGAACTGTGTGTCAGAACCCAAAGTCCATCTCTTTCATTTCCAAATGTTGCAAAGATGGCTTTTGAATATGGGCCACCCAAATTACAAAAATATTCAACCACTGCTAGTAAATTTATCAATACTTTTCTAGTACTGACTCAGTTAGGATTTTGCTGTGTATATTTTTTATTTGTGGCCACTAATTTACAAGAGGTAAATATTCAATAAAAATATTAAAATTCATATACTATTAAAATAAAATATTTTCAGGTGATATGTCATTACTTTTTTTATTTGTCTGTTCAATCATATTTGGTCATACTCTTAGTACCTATGATACTTTTGAATTGTGTGAAGAGCCTAAAATATCTGACTCCAGCATCTTTTTTTGCTACTATATTAACAGTGGTTGGTTTAGGAATAACATTTTTCTATTTACTTCAAGGACTCCCAAAAATATCAAGTATTAAAGCTTTTTCGTCTTGGAAACAGTTACCACTTTATTTTGGAACAGCAGTTTATGCTTTTGAAGGCATTGGAATGGTATATTATAGTTTTAAACCTCTGCATACATTTAATATTATAATTATTTTATGTGTATATATTTATAGGTTTTACCTTTAGAAAATAATATGAAAGATCCATCAGCTTTTGGTGGAATGACTGGTGTTTTAAATACTGGAATGGTAATTGTAACATGTCTATATACATCTGTTGGATTTTTTGGTTATTTGCGATATGGTGAAGCAGTTAAATTAGGAAGTATTACATTAAATCTCCCTGGTCAAGATTTGTAAGTACAAATTAATATTAACTAGTATTAAAAATAATTATTATAATTTTACATTACACAATATTTTCCTTGCAGTAGAAAATAATAGTGATAATAGATTTGAACATAAATAATTTATTATTTTTTATTCATGTGAATAATTCTTTTTACTAGTATATTTTATTTATAAAACAATCAAATAGAGATTTTTTTTTTTAAAATAACTATTAATTGTTACTGAAAAGCCACAAAGTACAATGACATTTTTCATAATCTTAAAAAGATTAGTATAATGATATTATATTAAGATATAAGTACAAAATATATACATTAAATACAAATGTAATTCATTATTGCATTTGCTGAATGAATTTGTTATTTAAAATATTAATTTCTATTCCATATCACATATTCTAAGGGTATTGTTGAAGAAAAACTTTTTCCGAATTCAGTTTACTTTGAGTTTGAATTTTTCATTTTTTCTGTATTATCATTTATTTGTAACTATTATAACAGTATTATCTATTGTAAGAATTTACAATGTTCATCATGTTAAACTGCTTTCCTATGCTTTGCAACTGCCCTCAATTTGAAGTATAACATTAATTTTGTAGATTAATATATATTTATATATATATATAACTTGTATATTTTATAATATGTTTTTCTATAATTTATAACTTTTATAGTTAAAAACTTTAAAATTAATTTTATAACACTCTATTTTCTATCTTTGTGTTATATCAGGGATAGACCAAGGTAAAGGAAGAAAAAAAAAATCGTGATAAATCATTATCCAAAATGGCTTACAGATTTGCATTAATTATTAGGAAACATATTTGTATATATATATATATATATTTAATTATAACTGCTCTGTTATTTTTTCATCTTAAATTTCGGTAATTTATGGTGACACTAAATATTTAATAAATTTCATAAAATAAAAATATTTAAACAATTATTTATAAGTTAATATTTTCCTTATTAAACAATAGTTTATTTATATAGTGTATTATATATTATTTTTCATCTTATTACCTTTAAATACCTCTTGACCAGTACTTCTTAAACTGGGGGGGGGGTCTTATACTATTTATTTCATCAAAACTATTTTCTTTAGTCTATTTATCTAATATACATATTAATAGTCAAATTGCATGTAATTTAAATATATAGTCAAGGAAAAATAATTAATAATTTTGATTAAAGGAGCCTTAACAGTTTTCACATTAAATTTAGAAAACACATGACAAAAAAAGTTTGAAAAGCGCTACTCTAGAACACATATTTTAACATAGTTGTCTCCAAACATCACAATTTTACAATATATATCAATCTTCATCTGGATAGAAGTGTCATCCCTCTTGATACAATCCTTCCATCACATTCCGAGTCTTCCCAAAGATCTCTTCGCTCTTGGATTCTCTTGTAAAATTATCTTTATCATGGTTCCATATGTAACCTGCCCGTTCAAGTCTTTTTTTTTTCTCGTTTACTATATCGGGTTTGATATACAGGTTATATAGCTCATCATTGTGTCTTTTATTGGTAAATTCTTCATTATATTAACTACAAATAACTGCTACATATTGAAATAAAAATCATTGAACTTATGAAATTCTCAAATCAATCATTTTAATTGGAATAAATTATTTTTACCGCTTTTAGATAAGATAAGCTAATTTCTTATTAATTTAGAGTCAATATTTTGGAAAGAAATATAAAAAAAATTATTTATTGTGATTATTTTAAAATCTGTTATTTTTACAGGTTGGCTCAAAGTGTAAGAGCTGCAATGGCATTCTCAATATTTTTATCTTATAGTCTCCAATTCTATGTTCCAATTGGTATTGTGTGGCCTGCATTAAAAGGATACTTTCACTCACAGTCTAGCCAACGTAATGCTGAACTAAGTATCAGAGTGTTTCTCGTCACACTTACATGTAAATTTTTACATTTAAATAATTAGAAATGTATTGAATATTAATTTTTTTTTTTTTTGCAGTTACTTTAGCAGCTGCCATTCCAAACCTATCAGCTGTAATTTCTTTTGTAGGATCTTTTAGCAGCTGTGCACTAGCATTGATTTTTCCACCAATTATTGAACTCATTACATTCTGGGATCATTGCTCTGGCAAAGAGTTTGTGATAATGTTTATTAAAGATATAATTATTATTATAATTGGTTTTCTTGGATTTGGTTTTGGTTCATATGCTAGTTTAGTGAACATCATTACACCTATTACCGGTTAATATAGAATCATGGATAATAATGTAATAGTATCCATCAGTATTTAAATTATTGATCTTAATAATTTATTGACTTCCTAAATTGATTATAATTTTAATTCATTTTTACTATGTAGGACATGTATTTTTTTTAAGGCTTTAATCTGAATAGTTAATTTTTTTAAATTATTTCATTAAAAACTGCATAAACTTATTAATATAAAATATAATTTTTAATATCAAAGCTCTATTAGGTTATTATAATGATACTCGCTATCATTTCTTGTAATATTTTAAGATTTTTAAATTTTAAAAATGTGTAGGTTTTTAATTGCTTTTTGCATTGTTTATTTGTGTTTAAACTATTAAACTAATACAGCTAAACTTTACCTTTTGTAATTTGAATCAACTATGATTTCAATTTTTATAACCACCTATATATGAATATTAAATTTAATTATTGATATTTTTATTACAATTTTTTTTAATTATTTTAAGTCTAAGTTGATTTAACATTTTATACTAGAAAAATTATAAAACATATATTTCTATAAAACCAAATACTTATGAGAGGAAATGCACAATGTTTAAGCTGCCTCTGTTGTCACTAGTTCCTGGGTAACTTCTGGGTTTCTAGTTCCTGGGCAACTTCTGAGTTTAATGTTACAAAGTATTGTTTACAGAAAAATAAACCACTATAACCAACATTTTAAAAAATACTACCTTCTAATAATATAACTATTTAACATTATTTTATTTCAAAATTAAATTGATTATGAATTTACATTTTTAAGAACTTGTACATAAAAAAAATTTGTAATCCATATAATAATTTTGAGGTATCAATTTTTAACATATTGAAAACCTATATTTGAATTGAAATAAAATTATATAAATATTTAATTGATGTTTTTAAATAAAAAACGTAACATTTTAACTTAAATGAATATGTAACTATATTATATATTATTATACCGGACCATAATAGTATTTATTGTTATTTATATTATTTTAGTGATCTTGCATTTTATTATACCTTCGTTATTCTGTCCCTAAGCTTTAACTTTTTACCATATTATGACTAACTATTATACTATATTAATTATTATTATAATTAATTGTTAATAATAGTATATGACATTGTAATAATTATATATGTATATGTTATGTAGTTTTATTATACGACTTGTAAAAATATTATTTAACTATGTTCATGACGATTTTGTCTGTAATATATTGTGTTATTGGACAATAAGAAAACTATGACAATAAATTTGAAACTAAGTTTCTTTTTTTTTTAAATGTATTTATTTTCATTAGTTAATTCCTATCACAAAAGATTGCAAAATACAGTTCACTAAAATGTATGCATAATCAGTAATAGTTAATTATTTTAAAATTAATTACTTACCTTTCTCATTTCTAAATAATCTTTTTATTTAATTATTGACAGAGAATTTAATTCACAAATATTTAACTTTTATCATGTAAAATATTACGGTTTAGGTAAATAATAAATATATGTGAATTAAGTGAACAAGAATTTTTCAAAATTGTTATCCCACATATATATATTTTCCCTTAAATGTTAATTAAATTACTAGGAACAGAAAAAAACCTTTTAGAATTTTATGTTTACTAGGAAACTTAAAAAAAAAAAAAATATTTTAAAAAATTCAGAATAATCTATAATTACAAAATAATTTATACTTAAAGTAATTTTTACAATTATTTATTATATTTCAGAAATAATAAAATCTGTTGACATATTATTTCATATTTAATGTATCTCTTTTTTCAATTTGCCTTAATGCTTTTTTCCTCATTCTCTTAATCTTCGCAGGATTTTTAATCTGAAACAATTAAAAAACGTATGTTTAAAATGTTGAAAAATACAAATATTACAATTTAAATAAGTTAATAATAATAGGAATTAGTAGAAAGACACCTCAAAAAATAATCATATATTCAAAATAATAGTTTTAAAATTTGCTGAGTAATTCAGCGCTTATAAAGTGTCCCCTTTAACATTTCTCTGATAACACTTAACTGAATGTTAAAATTACTTATACGGTACAAAACATTTGAAAAATTGTCTTTGCAATTTCATAGATGCTATTAGGTGTTAACCAGTGTTCTAGAAAAAAAACCTCATAAGATATAAATTATATAGTAATATATACTTACATATACCTTTATTTTTAATTTTTTTTTAAAAAAATATTTAAAATTGTTAATAAAAACAATAAGTAATTTACAATTTTAAACATTTTTATAGCACAAGAATACTTTATGGAGGAAATTATTCATTATTAACGCCTTGGAATATATATATATTTATAATTAATTACCTAGTAATTGTAAAAGAATTTATGGAACATTGAAAATGATAAATTGATTAAGATCACCTGCTCTTTTTTGCTACTTTAAAATCTAAATACATTTAACTAATAGGTACAACACTTAAGTTTAGGAAATTTATACATAATTATTACCAGTTGAACAACTTCAGACTTCTTTTGATTTTCAGCACGCCGTTTGATGTTTTCTCTTCTTCTTTCTTTTCTAGCTTCATTTTCAGCGTTTCGTTCATTAATCAAGGATCTAGATAATTCTCTAGTTTTTTTAATGTCTTCTCTTAATTTTTGTTTACGTTCATATGACAATTTCAATCCTTTAGTTTTATTAATGGATGAAAACCTTAAAGAACAGTCTATTTTATTTACAATTATCATTAAAATGGTTATTAATTAAACTATTCATTACTTAGTTTTAGGAGTTTTCCAAAATCGTCCACATTTGGGCATACCTCGTACTTCCACAATTGTTGTTTCTTTAGACATCTTAAATTACTAGAACCTATTCAAAAAGTGCTTGTGAATTTTATAATAGTATTCATGTCCATGTTTCACGTGGTTCTTATCAATAATCATTGTGGTATTGATATACAATGATATATAAACGATTAATCAAGATTGTCACTGGTTGCCAATATATATAAAAGTATCTTAAAATATATATATATCGCAAAAATCGAATTATGGCGTTTTAAAAATCCGTAATCGTTATGAATTTTGTAATTTTTTATTTATTTTTTGTTGATGAAAGTTGGTAAAATATATATAAATTACATTTATTGCCGTATATTATCGCCGTTAAATGAAGAAGTTGTAAACGTTAATGTTGTGGTAGAAGTGTACATGGTACTAACAACAACTTATGCTACACGTTTATCAATTTTGTATTATATTGTTGGTAGCTATCAAAAGTCACGATTCCCAGGTTCGTAGTGCTGCAATATACGACTGTTTATTGTAAAGTTTGTTGGTGCATTATTAGGTATAAACTAATATGTTCGTAATGTTTGAATTAATTTATTTAGCTATACATTTTGTGTTTTTATTATGAATGTAAATTTTTGTTTAGATTGTTAATTTTTAGCTTTTATTTCATTTTATTTATCGATAGTTGACAAGACATAAGACACATCAAAAATGCCACGAATTATGATCAAAGGCGGTGTTTGGCGAAACACAGAGGTAATATTAATGAATTTGCTCTTGAAATATTTGTAAACCATTTTTTTGTTTATTGTTTTTAAATAACTTGAAAATAAATTGACCGATAATTTTTAATAATCTTTAAAGTGCGATTAATCATGTATTGAAATTATAATTAAATAAATAACAGAATTTATGATTATTACAACCCAGTACCACATTAAAAAAAAGTCGTTCTGGGGCAAATATTTTATTGGCATCCTCTCCCCACAATAAAGAAAAACAATATACAATAATATTAAATTAAGATATAACATATATTTAATTACTCAGTCACAGTCACAATCTATTAGATTACAAGTTTAAATTTTAAATCATGTCTTCAGTTCAACAACCAGAATAAGCCATTATATTCTACCCTGAACCAATCAAGATTATCAAATGAATAATTTTATGGTTTTCAATTTTATTTTTTCCCATTGACTGTGTATTAAATCTTAGAATGAACTGAGAAATTTAACTTTAATCACTATTTTTACAATATAACTAATTACTAAGCATAAAAACAAAAAAAAAATTTAAAAATATAACCCCTAAAATGTTGGCGTCTGGGGGATTTGCCCTTTTCACCATTCTTTAAATGCACCTCTGCTACAATCTCAATGTAAAAGTTGAAATATAAATTTAATTAGGTCTAAACCATAAGCAATTAAATTAAATATGTATAATATTTATTTAATTGAGAATTATATTTCAGAAAATAATGTCTCTGAATCCGTATTAATACCTTTAATTAAAATGTTTTCATTCTTATCTAATCATTGTAATTATTTATTTTTCTTTCAAAAATATAAACAAGTAATTGTTTAAAAATTATTAGTAATTGCATATTAGACTATATTACAATACATTTTTGAAAACAGTATAGGTATAATTCTTAATTTAACGAATTCATTTTTTTTTTAGGATGAAATTCTTAAAGCGGCTGTTATGAAATATGGCAAAAATCAATGGTCTCGTATTGCTTCATTATTACATCGTAAATCAGCCAAGCAATGTAAAGCACGTTGGTTTGAATGGCTTGATCCAAGTATTAAAAAAACTGAATGGAGTCGAGAAGAAGATGAAAAACTTTTACATCTTGCTAAACTTATGCCTACACAATGGCGCACCATTGCTCCAATTGTTGGTCGTACAGCTTCACAATGTTTGGAAAGATATGAATATTTATTGTAAGTAAATACTTAACACTAATGTTTTCTGTTATTTTGTTTCACTGCTTTTATCAAGAAAATAATAACACTCTTAAATGAAATAAAGTTTATTTAATATCAGAGTTGATTGGTGGGAATATAATTATTTTTCTAATGTTTTCAGAGATCAAGCACAAAGGAAAGAAGATGGTGAAGAAGTTGGTGATGATCCAAGGAAGTTAAAACCTGGTGAAATTGATCCCAATCCTGAAACAAAGCCAGCCCGTCCAGATCCAAAAGATATGGATGAAGATGGTAACTAACAGTTATTAATTTGTAAACTTAAAATTATTTATAATAAATTGTAATGTTATGTGTATGGAGGAAATTTTTAATTAAACATTCAATTTACAGATGAAAAGGTTAATTTTTATATTAATTTTATTTACAACCAATATTAAACTGAAGTATTTTATGAGCTTAAATACTTCAATCCCATATTGATCTGATCAACTTTCTTTATTATATATTTAAACATACTATGATATTAATGATATAATATACTATGATGAGATAGAGCTAGGTATATAAATATATAGACATATAGGTTTATAGGCATAAATGTAGTTTAGCTGTCAAGATATTTTTAGCAATTTTTTTTTTTTTTAATTTGTATTTTTGCATATATAATATGTTGGTATTTTTAAAATAAGAAGTTGTATGAACTTCATTTAGAGCAGAGGTTCTCAACTTTTTTTGACGCATGGCATCCTTTATTATTTTCTAAAAATTTGGAGGTACCCTATAGCCTATGCCCTATATTCTATAGTTTATACTAAATACACAATAGTAATATATCGTATATTTAAATTTATATTTTGTAACTTTGGTTTTATTTAGCATTAATAAACAACAAAGATAAAATAAAGTCACAAGTATTTCACCGTAAATAACTTTAAAACAGTTCACATCAAATCTCTAGCAATCGAACCAGTATGAAAATTAAAATAAATTGAACATCTCAGTATTACTATGTAAAAATGATATGTGTTATATAATTAATACAATACATTATATTGTATGTACCTAATTAATTATACACAATAGGTTTTATACTATAGACATAGTGTATAGTCTGTTTTATTACATATTGAAATCAAGTAAACTATTTTATCCATGTATATACTTGATTTTCCAATACATTTTTTTTACTACAACTTCTATAGATAGTCAAACAAACTTTTTGAAAGTACCATCTGATTGACCATACATTGAGTACCATATATGTGAAAATACACAATTTGGAAAAAATTACTAAATTAGCTTGAGAGATAAACTGCATTAATTCTAAAATATAAATTCATTAACTCTAGTTATGCCAGAAATGATTGTGCATCAGTTATTTTACCTTGTTAAACGATTTTTGTTTAATGATCATGAATAAGTAATAGCCTTACATGTACTTCTTTTATTAAGTTTTTTTTTTTTTAATCAAATGGAGTAACAATTTTAGAATATTTTATAGAAATTTTAGAAAAATATAATAAATAAATATGATAATTATTATCTAGAACTGGAAATGTTGTCTGAAGCAAGAGCTCGTTTAGCTAATACTCAAGGAAAAAAAGCAAAACGTAAGGCTCGTGAAAAGCAGTTAGAAGAAGCCAGAAGACTTGCAGCCTTACAAGTAATCTATTTTAAAGATGTTATTAATTGAGTATATTAATTAATTATTGTATTTTTAATTCATAGAAACGGAGGGAATTACGTGCTGCTGGTATTGGTGTTGGAAGAGGCAATAAAAGAAAACGGGGTATAGATTATAACGCTGAAATTCCATTTGAAAAAAAACCGGCCCTAGGCTTTTATGATACTGCTAATGAAGAAGTTGATCCACTGGCACCAGATTTTAGAAAATTAAGACAACAGAATTTAGATGGAGAATTAAGAGTAGAAATTGAAGAGGTATTTTAACTAAAATATTTTTTATTTTATGGTTATTTTTTCAATTTTAATTTAATTCAGAGAGAAAGAAAGAAAGATAAGGCAAAACTAAAGCAGCGCAAAGAAAATGAAGTTCCATTAGCAATGTTGAACAATCAAGAACCTATTAGAAAAATGAGTAAACTTGTTCTTCCAGAACCACAAATTTCTGATCAAGTAATATTTTAGTTTTTGTCACAATAAACTATGTTCTAATAACACTAATTATTTTTATTTAAAAAGGAATTACAACAAGTTGTTAAATTGGGACGGGCTAGTGAAATGGCTCGAGAAATTGCAATGGAAAATGGTCCTCAACAGGCTTCGGATGCATTACTATCAGATTATACACCTTCTATTAATAATATACCGGGTCGCACTCCAAGAACTCCTTCGTTATCTACTGATAAAGTTTTACAGGTTATTTACAACAAAGTTTTTAGACAATTCAAAATTATGATACAAATTTATATTTAATTAGGTAAATAAGTTATATTTTATTCTTTGTCATAGGATGCACAGAATATTATGGCACTAACACATGTAGACACTCCTCTTAAAGGAGGGCTCAATACAGAATTGCAAAATGTTGATTTTAATGGTGTTACCCCGCAACGACAATTGATTACAACTCCTAATACAATTTTAGGTACTCCACTTTCCCAAACTACTAATGATGGCTTCCAAACACCACAAACTGATCGATCAATAGTAAAAGCTGGTATGGTAACACCCACTCCTCTAAGAGATCAGTTAAGCATAAATCGCTCAGATTCTATGGAAGTGGATATTTTAAATACACCTCAAGCTATGAAAAATTACCAACATCAAGTAAAAGAACAACTCAAAGCAGGGCTGAGTACATTACCACAACCAAAAAATGACTTTGAAATTGTTGTTCCTGAAGATCATCTTCAAGATGAAGAAACTGAAGTTCAAAAAGATTTTGTAGAAGATCAATCCGATATAGAGATGCGTAGTGCTGAAGAACTTCTTGCTCATCGTAAGTAATTATTTGAAAATTATATTAATTATTTACTTTAAAGTAACTAATACTTTATTATTTTAAAAGAAGTAAAATGTATAAGTATGTATATAAATATTACAGGAAAATTAGAATTGAAGTTACGGTCTCAAGTAATTCAACGATGTTTACCTCGTCCGCCAGACACTAATATTGTTTTGAGACCTTTAAACTCTGAGCCTCCTCTAACAGATCTTCAAAGGGTTATTATTTTTTTCTACTCTTAAAAATAATTCATTATAATATTCATTGTTTAATATAATATAGGCTGAAGAACTGATTAAACAAGAAATGATTACAATGCTTCATTATGATGCTGTTCGAAATCCTCTTCCCCCAGAAGTTGCTATACTGACCCAAAGTGGTCCCAAAAAGCAACCAATTTTAACAGAAACACAACATTTGGCATATTTACAGACACATCCATATCAGCAATTTACTGAAGAAGAAATGGAGAATGTAATAAAAATATATTTATCATTATTAACACTTTTTTCTTTATACATTCTACTCTTGACAGAACTTAAATATACATACAAGTTATTGAGATTATTAATACTCAATTTGATAAATAAATCTGTTTAACTTATTAATATCTACTATTAGGAGATTTTAGGGGGTTAATATTAAGAATTTGTGAAATATATGATACAAGATAGAATATTTAACTCTTAATACCATTTTAAGTAGAGTCCTTAAATTTTATTTCAGGCAAAACAAATTTTAAAAAAAGAAATGGAAATTGTCAAACAAGGTATGAATCACGGTGATTTATCATTGGATTCATTTACTCAAGTATGGGGTGAATGTTTGGGTCAAGTATTATTCTTACCCAATCAAAATCGTTATACTAGAGCAAATTTAGCTAGTAAAAAAGATAGAATTGAATCATTGGAAAAAAAACTAGAACAAAATAGAGGTCATATGACTAAAGAAGCCAAAAAAGCTGGGAAAATGGAAAAAAAAATTAAAATTATTCTTGGAGGATATCAAGTAAATTATATAAGTTTTATGATTTTAGACTAGTTCACTTTTTAATTTGATAATTTTATTTATTTAGACTCGTTCTCAAGGCCTTGTGAAACAATTTCAAACTCTTGTTGACGAAGTTGAACAAGCACATTTAGAATTATCAACTTTTCTATTTCTGCAAAGACAAGAAGAAGCTGCTATACCAAAACGATTGCAGGTATATCATTTAATTTAAAAAAAAATTATTGTATAAGTTGTTATTTTTAAAAGAATTAAATATTCCTTTTATATTTGTTTCATTAACATTAGTTGTACTTAAACTTAACAAACTAAAATTAAAAACCATTAGAGTTGAACAAGTATTGTTTTTTAATGTAGAGTTGAGTTTAAAATTTGAGTACTCGAAAAATGCCAGTGCTCAAGAAAAAAGTCGTGGTTACCAATCAGTATAAAATATTGTTATCATAAAAATATAATATCAAAGTAATAAAAATCTTTTTTTTTTTTGTTTGTGAACCGAGTACCGGACAAAATCTGTTTGTCATAAGCAATAACAATATATTGTTATTAATTTAAACCATTGATCTTCGTGGTATTTTCTATCCAAAATATTTGACTCCCGTTTACTATAGTTTAAACATTTATTTTTCAATTAATTAGTGAAATAAACACAGTTTATTCTAGTAAAATTGAGTATTTATATTTATGAGTATAAAAAAATGTTGTCAAGACGAGTACTTGAACTTGACTCAACAAAATTTTACTTAATCGAGTACTCGTCAAACTCTAAAAATCATTATTTTTTCTTCAGTATTTAATTTAAAATAATATATATTTTTATTTTTTTTTATATTTTAGTCATTAACTGATGATGTAAATCGTCAAAAAGAACGAGAGAAAATTTTGCAACAAAAGTACTTGGACCTTGAAACACGATGGAAAGAATTAAACATAGGAAATGATACAATAGTCAAACCATTAAAAATTGAATAATTTTTACTGCACTCATGTTTTATTTTTAATTTGTATTAGATATTTTTCATATTTCATAAAAATAAAATTTATTAAATAATTTAACTTGCATTACACTAAGAAAATTTTTATAAAAAAAACTTATCCATAGTTGTATTGTAAAATAAACATTAAAATAACTCAAAATACAAAAAGACTAGAGATTTTCCACACTATATGATGTTTGTTATTCATTCTTATAATTTCTCACATATAGAATGAAAGATCAAATTGTGAACTTATTAAATCCTTGGCTTAAATATTCATATTTTCATTATTCCGGCATGTATACTTTTCGTATATGAAAATTAACAACATACTCAAAGTTATCTCTTTGAACACTTATAGCAAAAGGATCTGTTGGATGGAATGTAAATGCTACTAGACGTCTGCGGTCAAGGGTTGGTCCTTTCGATTCGCTAGTATACAAACAAAAACTTAATAGTCCTGATTCCCTTGAATAAAATCTATTAAACATATAAATAATAAATACTCACGTAATTAAAACAAATTATTATTTTAATATTTTACCTTATTGGATATTCACCTACTACTTTAGGTCTTTCCATGGGTGACACCCACTTTTCATCATAACTATACAGAGACGTATCTAAATAAGGAGAACTAGTGAATGATTGGGCTGCTACTGGTAATTGACCTAATATTCGTTTATTTGCTTCCATTGTACCACCAAATTTAGCATTTATAATTGTATTTTTAAATTTTTGATGTGATTCCCTGAAAATGAATGTTTTTTTTTTGTAAATTAATACAAGCTTTCATAATATTCAATGTGTAGATTTACCATGAATGAATATTATTTGCTGGTGAACAAGGCATAAATCCTTCTGGGTTAATATATGAGTTACGAAAATTATCACAGAAATGTTCATATATTTTCAATAATTCATCAGATGTGTTCTCAAAGACCTCTAAAACCTATATAAAATTTTATTAAATGTAATATATAATTATTAAAGAAGTTATTATTTGAAATACTTAATATGTATTACCTAATTTTAAATGTTTATGGAAGTATATAGCAGTTTACAGATTTTGAATATTCAGTTTATTAGAGAATTTGATTTTAAGTTCTTTGAACAGTTTACATTTTATTTTAATAGATTTCATTTATGTAAACAATACAGTTTGAACTAGTCCATCAGTATATTTACCTTAGTTTTAATTTCCAAATTTTACATTTACTTGATAATTTTTCAAGTGGATTTTATGAGATAAAAAATGTTTTAATACTACAAAACTAAGCGCACAATTATGTTATTCATTATGACATAACAGCTAAAAACAAAATGAATACCATACTGAAGCTTTTCGTATTGTTCTATAAAAAAAAATCATTAAACCAATCAAAATTTCTATCTTTATTGGTAAACAAGAAAAATAAGATACCTATTGATATATTTTTAATAATTATATATTCAATTTAAAGAAAGTTCAGAATACAAAATTCATTCAATAGTAAAGAATCGTAGAGTTTTTTTTAATACTTAACATTATGTAAATTTTTGTTTACAAAACTATTTTAATCAAACAATATATTTACTGTGGTTGTAGCCATATTATAAACCATGAAAAATGATGCTTGTGTATTGGGTTCCTGAATTTTAATTGTAGCTACTTCTTCTGAAGCATATCTGATAAGTATATGTTCTTCATCTAATAATTGCATTTTCCACATTCGCAATGACAAAAACTGTAAAACAATTAATAAGATGAATTTTTAAAAATATCAGTTATCAGTTACAAAAAAGTAAGATAGCTAACTTGATTAAAATATTGATAAAATTTTCTTAGAGGATATTGTGATCCACTTCTTTTGGATTCACGTTCAGATTTTTTATACAAAAACACCATTAACTTGTGTTTTAACCCATTAATGCTATTTTCTCTAAAAGGTCTATACATTGCACGATTCATAATTGTATAAACTGATGTAACTAATAAATGATCATCTTCATAACAAAACCGTCCAATTTTTCTTACCAAGCAAAAACTGTTTCGAATAATTTTATAAACATGTATAATTTGATGTTGAACTGACAGAACAGCAAGTGTATTGTTAAACAAATATAATCCTTGGTTATGAGATAAAAATATTTTATCAGATTTGAAGTTCAGATAGTGACTCACAGCACCAATATTTAAGTTTACTAAATGTATAGTATAGTCTTCTAAAGGTAATAGAGGATTTGGACTAACAGCTTCATTATTAGTATAAATTTCATAGAATTGAGGTCTTATATCCTCAGGAATAGCTGCAGCAGAACCTACAACAGCATAATGGCCATTTTCTGTGAATAAACTGCATTCTCTATTCAATTGTTCTCCTTCAGGTGAAACTCTTATTCTATACCTCAGTTTAAATAACCTTTCAAATATTCGCTTACGGACATTATCACCTTCATTATTTTGACCAATACAATTTCCTTCATAATTCTTCAACAAATTAGCTGCCATTGAACATCCTAAATAATCATACACTTCAATAGAGGTTTGATCATGAGAAAAAGCTATGAAGTGTCGGCCATCAGGAGTAAATTTTCGTAAATAACATGGAGGTTTCTCAACATTTATTATTGTACAATTGGGATAAACGGTTTGATAAGTAGCTTTGACACAATTCATACGAATTTTGGTTCCATTAATCTCACGATCATACAAAGAACGAAGTATAGTACGACGAGGTACTTTCTTTTGCTTAATTATCCCTGACTCCGAAAATATTTTCGACATATCTACTATTACATATCAATATGCACCAACACACAACCATGAAGATAGAATAAAGTTGTAAAGACTGAGAAAATATGCAATTAAGAGTAATTTTTATTATAAATTTAAATAGGTACACTTTAAGAATAAATTAACAATATGAAACATATTTATTTATTAAATAAACCATATTAAATACTAATATGGAAATAAAATATTTTTATTAAATAATTTAAATTATAATAATAAATTAAATTTTGTTAAAATCTCAATTTATATTTTAATAAATACTTTTAAATTAAAAAAAAATTTAATTTTTTATTAATTGATTATTTACGAATAACGAATGTATAACTTCTGTACATTTTACTATTTACCTCCTTTGGTATATTAGATAACATATAATCTTATCAAAATAAAAACTATTTTTTCCAACTGTTTCAGATTTTGTCATCTGATCATACTGAAATAGTTCCGCCATACGAATAAATAACTGAAATAGTTAACACATACATTGTTATATTCAATAACTAAATAACATGTGTGTTGAAAAATGCATGATAACATTTATTTTGGAAATTTTGAGAAACATATATGGGTTGTAAAAAATTAATCAATTATTTAACAAATAAAAAATACATTTAAAGTCCCAATACATATTATATTATACATTTTTATACAGTTAAGTTATTTATAAAACATTATAATAAGTAAGTTGTTATTTTATTTGTGAACAAATATTTTTATATTTTTTTTTCTCTTATATCTGATTATTAATAATTTTATACTTTAATATTATATTTATACAAAGACCACAAATTGAAAATCACATATAATTAATGTATTCTTATTTATATTATAGCATTATTTTAGAAAAAATGCATTCAAGTTTTGAACATATTTATGGATAAATGTACTAAAATATAGGTGAGTAAGCTTTCTAAAAAAATACCTTTTAGATATTATGTCACACTCTTCTCAAAAAATGTTTTCAAAACGAGTGTTTTTCCATAATTATTCATTTGTGAAGTTTTCTTCTTCATCGAAAAATAATTTAACAGATAATATTAAAACTTTCAAGAAAAGTATGCCTACTATAGTTGAGAAAATTGAAAATGTTTCTAAAAAGACACACCCAGAAATAGAAAATATACAAGGAGATTTCAAAATTTTAAAGAGTATTGGTCAAAAACCTGTATTTGATTTTAAACCATTACCTTTAAATATGCTGAAGAAAGTCAAATACTGTCTTAAGACAGATAATTTAACAAACTATTGTGGTGATCGTAGTTATTACTTTATTGGCCCATTAGCAAAAATTGAACATGCCCTAATTCAATTTACTTTATCAAAACTAATTAAGAAAGGTTTTAAATTAGTTTCGGTCCCAGATATTTTACCTGATGAATTAATTAAAAGATGTGGAATGGATACAGTTGGAGAAAGAAATCAAATCTATACACTTGATAATAATTATTATGGTAAAAAATGGTGTTTATCTGGAACTTCTGAAATGGCTTTAGCAGGGTCTTTAATGAATAAAAATATCCCTAAAAATAAACTTCCACTAAAGCTTTGTTCAGTAAGTCGTTGTTATAGAGCTGAAGTATCTGACATTGCTGAAGAAAGAGGTATGTATAGAGTACATCAATTTAATAAAGTTGAGATGTTTGGAGCATGTTTACCTGAAGAATCAGAATATATGACTCTTTATTTTCGAAGCATTCAAGAAGAGTTATTTAAATCTTTTGATTTACATTATCGTGTACTAGATATGGCCAAACATGAGCTTGGAAATCAAGCATATCGTAAATATGATATTGAAGCTTGGATGCCTGGTCGTAAAAAATATGGAGAAATTTCAAGTTGTAGTGACTGTACAAATTATCAATCTGTAAGACTAAGTATCAACTCTGATGGTACTTATTTACACACTGTTAATGGAACAGCATGTGCTATTCCTAGATTGATTATTGCTCTTGCTGAAACTCATCAAACAGCTGATGGATCATTTAAATTACCCAAGGAACTTCATTCTCATGTTATCGGACAACATTTGTTCAAAAATCTATCTAATTTTCCTAAGTTTACTCCTATACAAGCACATAGATATAAAATGTAAAATGTATGTTTATGCATATTATAAATAATATTAATAGTTATTTAATTATAAATGTGTTATTGAACTTTCATTGGTTATTTTATGATATGAAATATATTTTAATTTTTTTTTTCAAATTTGTTTATTTTACTAATTTAATTAATATTACATTTTACAGTTACTATCTACTATGGAAGAATCTATCATGCTAAAATCAATGTTGAACATATTAAATAGTAATTCAAAGAATAAAAAGGCTGTTGTAGATGCTTTACCTATAGTATTAAATACTTACAATATATTTGAAGAACATGATATTTACGAGTTGATTGTGACTAGTGCACATTACTTATGTTTCCAAATAATTAATCCTCAATTTGACAATTCTACATGGAAAGATTCTGATGTGTCCTTTGATCATTTAAAATCCTTGTTAGGGTATTTTATTACTATTATTAAAGGACATAGTAATTCTGATATTATTCAATTATTCCAATATTGTATAGAATTATCAAACAAAATTGATTTTAAAGATTGTTCCAATGAAAAAATATTAAATATTGGATTTTGTATGGAAAATTTATGCACTTCATTTACTCATGAAATTGAAAATTGTACAAATCTTAACTATTTAAGAAATACATTAATTAATTTACTTACTGAACCATACTTAAACAAAAACAAGTTAGATGCTATACACTTGTTTATTAACAGCATTGTATCTATTGATTATATTCCTGTTTTATGGAAAAATATTAAACTGATGATTAAAATTTATCCTGACCGCGTTATACATTTACTATACAATATGCAAAATTTATTCTTTAATCCTATGTGTGTTAGAGTTATTTTGAATGATGAAGATTTTTGGAGTCTATTATGTGATTTACTGACTAGTGAAAATAATATTATTAGAACTTACAATAATGTAATTCTTAAACTATCAATAAACTACACAAATGAAAATGTTAATTATGTTCCAAGTCAAAGCAAAGAACAATTTATTAAAGCATGGAACGATTATATGGTTGTAATGGAAACTCTGGAAAATACTCAACAACATTTAACTTTACCAGTTTTGAGTACTGCCAAAAACCTTGCATTACAAAAAAATAAAGATGATTATGTATTACCAATGAAATGGATTACAGCTATGAATTGTAAAATGTTTTCACATAGTTCCAAACATGTTGTTTTGACAAGTATAGATATCATTACAAATATGCCAATATTATTATTAAAAAATAAACAACTATTACTGTCATTTGTGAAATCCTTAAATAATGTGTTTTTATATAAAATGTCTAGTGAACTATGTGTCGATCAACCTCAATTGGAAATTATTCTATCAACGTGGCTTGATAAATTAACGATTTCCAATGATGGCCATGATATCTTTGATATATTTTTGTCTTGTATCCCAAATATAAAATGGTCAATTGTACCTTTAGTATTTTTAATGAAATCACTGGCCAATATTTCATTGCATTCTTGTTTAAAATTGAACATTATTGACCATATATTAAAAATTAAGTCTACTGTTGAAAATATGCCAAATTCTTATTTAAAAATGATTGTGTTATCATTTTTATTTATATTTGCCACTAAAATGTTTGTTGGTGCTAATACTGAATTTCATTGTGATCTTTTTGATTGCATATTGGTTTATAAAAAAAATACGAAATCTTGGGATTACCTGATTAATTCAATTCGTAAAATTAATAATTTTGAACATTTGGATAAGCAAATATCACAACGTTTAAATGAAAAGGACAAATTATATTCAACGTCTATTGGAATATTAGCTTTATCCAATATTTACATTGATTATCCAGTTTCCATAAAAAAATTACATGACATTTGTACTCGTCCAGTAGATACATTTGAGATAATATATTTTTTAGATTGTTTACTAAAAGTTGAATGTCATTACGATAATTATGAAACTTGTGTAAGTCAAATATTAAATGATAATATTTGGACTGTTACTATGATTTGGGTTGACAAATGTTTAAAAATTTCTGCAGACAGTTCTTACGATGAAATTATTTGTAGTTTTTTGGATAAAGTTTTAATTTCAAATAGAATTGTAAATACCTTAAAGATAATGAATGTGTGGCTTAAAAAGTGTAATTACATTATTTTAAAACATTCAGGAAATTATTATATTTTATCAATATATAGTTGGATTGGTAAATATGCTACAAGACATTCTTCAGAACATTCACTAAAAAATGATTGGCTGTCATTTACAAAATATTTCATTGACTCTGGATATTTTTCCCTCAAGAACAAAGATTTCTTTAATTTAAAAAAACAAGGTATGCATATAATCCCACAATTGGATATAGTTAACACATTTTTCCAGTATTCTACTGTTCCGGAAAAGCAATTACTGGATATATTTGATTGGTTGACAGAAAAAAAAGTGGAACGTAATGATAATTATTGGAGAGTATACTTTTTAACAGCTAAGACATTTTTAAGTAAATTTCCAATTCATTTACACTTGGAGAAAATAATTCAGTTCATTAGTGACTGTTGGGAGTTTTTAGTTGATTGTAGAGTATCTTGTTTTCCAGTAACCATCAAAAGTTTTATTGAAATGGCATTTCATTATAATTTGTTATCAGAAGAGAAATATGTAAAATTTGTTGAAAATGAAGTAATTTTTTCTTATTATTTAATAATAGTATGTAAAGTACTAAGTGAAAATATTTTATTTTACAGATATTGAAAAATCTTTTGACAGCCAAATGCCGTGATAAATTTAATGTTTGTTTTTCATTATTTCTTCTTAAATTTTTTGAAAAACAATCAAAAGTTAAAATTTTAGAGTTGCATCTTAAAATGTCTGCATTTTTTGCTAAGTGTTTATTATTCAGTATTGAACGATATGGCGCAACTAAGTAAGTTTTTAATGAACTATTGATGTCTTTATTTTTAAATTTTAAATGTTTTTAGAATTGAATGGGATGCACTTGAATATATACGAACATTAAAAAATTTTCCTTTAATAGATGATGTTTCGTAAGCTTTTCAAACAAATTGTTTAAAAATTAATTCTGTAAAGAACATATCCCTATATATTTATATATATATATATATATATATACATTGCAGAGTTGAGTCTTTGCCTGATGATAGATACTTACGTTTTTATACAATTCAATATTTATACAAACTAAATTCCAATGATTTATGGAAAAATGTATTAACTATATTAATTAAAACTGAGATATCATCACGAGATAGAAAATTTTTCCATAATTCTAAAGCATATCGTATTAAACAAAGAGTAGTACAAGTTTTGCTTATGATTGCTTGTGATAATCAATATAAGGTTTGTAATTATTTAACAAAAACTCAATTTTGTTTTATTTATTTATTTTATTTTTTAGCCAGTAATATTTGAAGAAAATATATATAAATGGTGTTTATCAAGTTTAAAAGAAGTTTCTCACATACATAGTGTTGCATACCAACTAATATGGTTATTGGTATTAATATATAATAACTATGATATTTTATCTAATTTTTGGAATGACTTTGAAAAAGTAATCATGACCATATTTAATTTGATTTAATTTAAAAATATAAAATTAAATGTCAATATACTGTAAATATTAAATTTAAAATTTTTAGGCTCAGGAAAATCATAATTATTTATGCTGCTTCATTTCCATAATTTATCATTTATGTAGAATAAAAAATAATAAGCAATTTGAACTTGAAGCTAAAGATCATCTTCTACCTCTTTGTTTTTCAAATGGTTATAAAATAAGATTTTATGCTCAGGTAAATATATTTCAAGATAAATGTATAAAATGCACAACTTTTATTTTTTTAGATTTATATTTATTTACTCTAATTATTATTATATAATGATTGTATTTATTAGGAAACAATGTGTAAAATATTTTCCTGTTATCCTAAGGAATCTGATTGGTTTTTGTTATGTGTATCTATGAAAAATATTATAACTACAAATGAACAAACTAAAAAATATGAGAATCCATTTAATGATTTTTTTTATCAAGAATTAGACATGATCAACTCTCTATCTTTGAAAGTAATTTAACAGTTTATTTTCATAGCTATTATTGAATTATTTAAAACTAATAAGCGTTTGATGTATAGAATGTGTGTGTAGAAGTGCCTAGATTATTAAATATTATGTATGAAGAATGTTTTCCCATAAAATGGTTAAATGATTTCTTTGCCACTGAAATTATGAATAAAAACTACGATTTATCATTGTGTTCAGTATCATCCTTTATCGAAAAAAACACTGCATCAGGTTTGCATAAATTATTAAATATAATTAAGTTTTCTGAAATTGAATATTTTTAAAAAACTATATCTTATTTAAGTTTTCTTATTTTTGATAAAACTTTAAATTTTAATTGAAAAATTATTTTGTAACAATAACTTACATTAAAATTATTTTTATATGAAATATTAAATTTCTGTTTAACTTTGGCCTTCGCTCAATAATCACTTACAAATGTACTTATTTTCATAATTTTATTTTATCCCTAATTCTCTAAATTTAATTAAAATGTAAAACTTTTATTTCATTATAATTTTCAGAATCATTGAAAGGGTAGAAATTAAAATACTATGGTTTTTCGCATTATTAAAACTTAAATATATCATTTTAATTTGAGGAATATAATTTTTAATTTTATAATTTTTCAGTTTCAACAAATGAATTGATTGTTATTAACAATTCCCAAAATGCCCAGAGAAAATATATTCCATCTCTAGCTCTTGATGAACACACAACTGCTTCAAATCTTATAGTTATTGGATCATTGATAGATAAAGTAACTAATTTAGGTGGCTTAGCAAGAACATGTCAAGTATTTGGAGCCTCAACATTTGTAGTTGATAATTTATCATGTGTAGAAAAAAAAGAATTTACTGCATTGAGTATGACCGCTGAAAAACATCAACATATTATTGAGGTTTTAATTTTTTTTTTTTTTTGTATTTTGACTTTATAATTACTTTTTTTAAGTATTTACCAAGCATAAAACTTACAACACTTATTTCCATATCCCATATTAAAATATATAAAAAGTTCACTCATATTTAAAAGATAAACATGAGCTCTAAACAATTGATATATATATATATATATATATATATTGATCATTAATTTACCGGTTAGGTTACCTAAGCCACCTTAAATAATTCCATTTCCTGATAATATTGGTTAACTGAAATGTTTGGTTAACTAAAATGGTTCTTGCATAGTTATATTTAGATTCCCGATTGTGATTCCTGTATTATTATTTAATTTATATTCACAAATTGACTGAAGTTTCAGTTCCTGCTTAAATTAATTTATTCAAGTAAATCTATTTTTTATACATTTAATAATTAATTATAAGGAATTTCAAATAAATAACTGATTAAAATAGATTATTTTCCAATTTTTTTGATAATTCAGTTAATTAAAATCAATATCTCATATCTTTGGTCTTATAGAATACAAGACTCTTTAGTAGATTTTTATCTAATATTCAATAAAATTAAGTAATTAAAGTTATTTTTAGAATAATATTCTATAAGTATTAACATAATTAACAATTATAAAATTGCCTATGTGTTTGACTTTGATAAGTTCTTGGATACTTCTTCTTGTCATGACATATTTATCATAAAGTTAATCATTTGGTTAGAAATATTTAAAAATGTATGAAAAAAACTAGATTAGACATCTTTAATACATTGTAACTTGATGTATTTTATGTCTCAGTTTAATAATTTAATATTATTTAGTTGCACAAAGTCAATTTTAATTGCTTGTTATTAATCCAAATTAATTACAATATTGTTGTTCTATTCTAAAAAAAAATTTCTAGGTGAGAGTTAAGAACTTAAAATCATATTTACAAAAGAAGAAAAATGAAGGATATCAAATTGTGGCTGCAGAGCAAACAGTAGATAGTGTGAAATTACATGATACTGAATTACCATTAAAATGCGTTCTACTTTTAGGGTAAATAATAAGTATAATAAAATCTGTTATAGGTGACCTAAAAAACTTGGTAGATTCCTATTAATGTATTAAACTATTTAATGACAATAGATAAAAAAATAAACAAATAAATAATAAAGTATTGTCTTCATAGACTAACTTAATATCATAATTTCAGAAATGTATTTTTGTTATTAATCAATACCAAACTTTAATTAAATTAAATGATATAATTTTTTGAAATGTATCTTGTAGTTTTCACAACATTTTCATTTCTTATATTTATCATTTAAGTTAAATTGTTTATCTATTCATAATAAAAGTATCATATGTATATGATTGAAAAAAATATTACCTAATCTTAGAAGAAGTTTGTGTATTGTCTCTTACTCAAATTTCTAATTTTTCATAATTATATTATGGTGTGAGGTATACATATTTTATATCAACTTTTACATTTAAATAATAGATATTGAATATATTTAACGCGAAAAAATATTTACAAAAAGGTTTAAATTTTTTCTTTTTTTTTTTTTTTAGCAATGAAACTTCTGGTGTACCACATGATTTGTTATCTATCATGGACATGTGTATAGAAATAGAGCAATTGGGTATTGTTAGATCATTGAATGTGCATGTGGCTGGTTCATTGTTTATTTGGGAATACACTAAAAGACACTGTCTTAAAGTTTCTAATGAATAAAATGCATTAAGTTATAATGGAAATAAATACATACTAATTATTTTTATAAAGTTCATTTATTTATTCACCACAAGAATATAGCAGTAACAAATATTAGTTTATACATATATTTTACTGATACATAATAAAAAAAAGTTTTTAAGTTGCACCGTCTTGTTGTCACCATTCAACAATACCCGTTGATCTCAGTAATTTCTTTGGCCTTATTTGAACCAAATGAACATAAAAAATATTTGGTTTAAACTTGTCAGATTTCAAGAGAAACAATACCTCCACTGCGTAAGAAGTTGCCGGACAGACTAATTTCGTTGCGTGGAGACCAAAGCTACTCATTTCGATTTTGCAACTTGACGCCATGTCATTTTTTTCTTATAGGGATACACTCAGTCACAAGTTTACCAGAATAAAATTCGAAATGTCTAGAAACTTAACCAAGAAATTCGTCATGTCCTCAACGATTTTGATGGTTAAATGTGTTATCCAGTGATGGTACATTTTATGGAAAGAATAATCGCCTGTAGGGCTAGTAGGGAGGGTCATATGTCCGATATTGTTTTTCATTGTTAAACCTTACCTTCTCCCAAAGAGAATGTTGTTGTATTTTTAATAAATAAAGAAATAAAATTAATTTATAGCAGATTCCTGCTAATTCCTGCGTTATTTTTGAAACACTATATTTTTGTTTATTAACAACCTTTTTTTTTTTTTTGGGCGATTGTGACAACCTAGAAAAACTCGGAGATCAATCGCAAGTCTATTAAAGTTGGCCATATTCTGTGAGAATGGATGGAAAATATCTAAATAATCCAAATGAAGACTATTAAATAATTTTGATAATTTTTTTTTTTGTATATTTTTCCATGTTTTGATTAACTACGAGTATATTGTCTCATTATTATGGTAATATAGTATGAAAATATATTTGTTAATATCTCTAAACGGTGTTTAACATATATTAATTTAAAAAAACTTATAGGTATTTTCAAGAACATTATTTGAATTTGCATGTTATAAAAAACATTATTCTAAATGCTTCCGAGTTATGGACTATTTATGATCAGAATAAACTAAATTTTACAACAATAGATCAAGGATTCTTACCGTATATTTACTTAGACCCTGACCAAATATCCTTTTAGTTAAAATATCTATAGATTTAAAATGCATTTCATAAACTCTGGACTTAATTTTTAATGATGCACCTAAATTGTTTTCCCAAACTTTTAACGATATACATTTTTCGGTACACTAAAGGTACTTTTTGTTTTATTAGAAGGACAATATGGTAATAAAGTTAAGAAATAAAACTAACAACTTGAGTATACGGGCGTATATCGACTCCATCGAAAAAGTTTTTTTACCTGTAAGAAACCTATCAATTGCGCTGAATATTTTTATAAATCGTTCCCCCGAAAATTTATATAAGTTAGAGTTACAATAATATTTTTAGACCAAATCCGGACATCAGTTCCGTTTCACGGGGAAGAGGGGGGGGGTAAAAATTTAAAATAAACAATATTGTTATTTCATTAATACACTTTTACTTAGATCTACTCAATGTATAGGCATGTGCTTCACGATAAAGTGGCATAAGGTATACTTTCATGTCATGTAACCATGAAAAACGATATCTGTAATCGTTCACAGAACATTACAAATAACAGCTGATCGAAATGAGTTTATTTTACCCAAAAAGTAATCTATGATTTTTACCTATCGTGAATCAGTTAAATCAGTCCATCACCGTATTGTTCCGTGCCCTCAGGTATTTTGTAGTGGGGACTAGGGGATTACACGCATGTAGATATACGTTATGTGACAAATGACAGTAATGATCCAATTACTTATGATATTACGACAATAAGTTATTGTAGCGAGTTAGTACAACGATTATCACCGATATATCTTGAAGTGGAACAATATTAAATTTATTACTTAAAGCTTCTGGTATTTACTGACTAGATATCACATATTAATACAAAAACACCACCCAAAACCACCTAACTTTGAAGAATTATATCTCGTTAATGGATAAACGGAAAATGAAAATTTTAATTTAATTCATAAGAAAAAAAGTCTTTCAAAATTATGTAATTTTAAGTATAGGTTACCATTTGAAAATCAAAAGTTGATGGTGGTTTAACTAATAAATTTAAAGGTGAAAATATTAAACAAATATATAATTCAAGAACAGCGTAGATCTAACATCTAACATTTTGAAAAAAAAAATTTGAAAAAAGTTAATAGTTTTTGAGATAATGAGTGTTTTACGCTTGGTGAATCACACTGTATAACAATCAGCAATAGTTGTAGTTGGATTGAAATATAAATTTTGAACTGAGCATGTTTTTATAGTACATCTAAATGGGGTAGCGTATGTATTTGTGTTTTTGTATGGCAATAAGAAATAGGATAATGGAACATAATGTCCATTTTTAAAAATATGAATCGTAAACAGTTGATAGAAATATTTTGGGCAACTATAAAATGTACCAATCTGCAAATGTTTTGTCACTAGAGCATAGCAATTTTAAATTAGAATTTGTAGAGTAGAATAAAGTATTATTTACTGTGTTAGTATTTGGTAGAAAATCTGCTGGAAACAATATTATGTATTTAAAAAATCCGAAAATATTTTATTATATATGTTATATTCTTATATACATATGTAAATCTTCGGCGGAATCGATACGTAAAAATATTCAGTTCCAGGGGCGTATTTAAAAATGTCTTTAGGGGGGGGGGGCATAAACAAAAAGTTCAAAGTTTACATAATTATAAATTTTCCATCTCAAAAAACTGTCGTTATTCATAAGCAAATAATCAAAATACAAGTGTTTGATAGAAACATAACATTTTATTACACAAATTTATAAAAAAACATATGTATTTTTAAATATAATTTTTGTAATTACAATAACTGAAAACGTCTGGGGTGTTTATTAGCATATGCATCAACTACTTCTTCAGGTTTTATAATTATTTCAGGGTGTATATTAAGCAATGCTAATCTGTTTAATCGATGGTATCATATTATCATGATATATTGATATTCCATTATTTCACCGTGTGCCCCTGGGTGAAAAATAAGAGGGCCTACAATAATAAATAAAATATAAAATACGGTGAATAAGGGGGGGCACGGGCCCCATAGGCCCACCCCTTAAATACGCGTCTGTTCGATGCAATCAATATATACAGTTATTTTGAAGAATCGATAAACTTCAGAGTATACTACTAAATAATATTTTTTTTCTTAATATTAATGTAACAATATTACAAGTTCGTTTATTAGTTTATTCCACGAATAATTAAGATATACCATATTAATTAATCCTTGTTATATATAATAGTTTTATATTTGAAATAGTTGGATAAATATCCACTTGGAGTGCTAGTCTCATGTTTCCAATATCTTTACACATATCAGCTGTTTGGGAGTCAAACCACCGAATAGATCAAACCCATAGAAAAGAGATTAAACCAATTTCATTACAGAACAAACCACTTTTACTTAAAGACATATTTATCATAGCTCGTTGGGCATCCATACATTCTTAAACCGTGATCATAACATACTAGTGTCAATTTTGTGAATTTATTATTAATTATTTTAGTTGTTCTATAAAACGATAACTATAATGTCTGTTGTTTTCATTGATTCTCATTTTATATTATGTATTTCCAGATTTAATTAATCATTTTTTAATTTTAGTAAAATGGAAAGTGAATTAGAAAATCTTCTTAACGTTAGTGTTAAAAAATTGAACAAATCAGTTTATGGAGGTTGTATTAATAGCGGTTCAGTGTATCAAACCGAAAACAATAAAATACTATTTGTTAAAGAAAACTCGAAACCTGGGGTAATGCTTTAATAACATATTTTGGTTTAAATACACCTGAAAATAATACAAATATATCACATTTTAATTTATTTTTACCATTCTTGCAGTCTGACAAAATGTTCCATGGTGAATTTGAAGGCTTAAAAGCAATTTCCAATACAAATACTGTCCAAGTCCCTAATCCTATTGCCACAAGTTGCACAAGTAGTGGTCAACAATTTATTGTTATGGAATATTTGAATATGACTTCATTAGATGCAAAATGTTCATCAAAATTAGGCAGTCAACTAGCAGATATGCACTTGTTCAATTTGCAAGAACGATCAAGTATAAATCAATTTGGATTCCATGTTGAGACTTGTTGTGGATTTATACCTCAAAAAAATACATGGACTGATGATTGGATTGTATATATTTTTTCATTTATTAGGCAGTTGCCACAGTTATTTAAGTTATAGTCATGGTTACATGTTAAATATATTTCAGACTTTTTTTGTAGAAAATCGACTAGAATATCAGATACAATTGCTACAATCAAGTTCAGAATACAGTTTAAATAATAAGGTATCCTTAGTCTTTGACATTCATTTTATAAATTATAAGCTTAAAAATAAAATAGTAAGTTATTTATTTTTAGTAGAATGTTATAGAAAGTCACTGGACTCGGTTAAAAAAAGTAATTCCAAAATTTTTTCATGGGATTGAGGTGAAACCTTCTTTAGTTCATGGAGACCTATGGTCAGGAAATGTTGCTCAATCAAATTTAAAACCTGGTTAAAATTGTTTTAATTTGCTATACTTAAATGGGATGTATTAATTAATATCTAATTATTACAATATGTTGTTTATTTATAGTTATTTTTGATCCAGCTATTTTTTATGGACATCATGAATATGATATTGCTTCTACTATGTTATTTGGTGGTTATTCTAAAGATTTTTATGATGCATACTTTAAAAAAATACCAAAAGCTAATGGGTTTGATAATAGAATGCTATTATATAATTTATTTCATTATTTAAATCATTGGTATGATTCTTATAATTTAATATTAATAAGAATAAATTACTTTCTTTTTTTTTCATTATGTTTGTAGGAATCATTTTGGCTCTGGATATATTAACTCAACCATGAACACTTTTGAAAAATTGTTACGTATCATTAAATGAAGTTTAAATATTAATTAGTTTGAAAAAACATCCATATAAAGGAGATAAAAAATTGGATAGAATATTAAACAAAAATATCCGAACAACATTTATAATCAATATTTCTTTGTCAATATAAGATTCAATTAATCCAATGCAGTAAAATCTATTGAGTTTGAATTTTAAACATCTTACACCCACTATTTTAGTCCTGGCAAAAAAAAATTGAATGATGATTTTGGCTTATCTTGACAAGACCTAGTATTATTAACAAATATAAAACTTCCCTGTTTAATGTTTCAGAATTATTGCTTATGGATATTTGCTAACCATACTTTGTTTATTATATTTGATTGAAATAGTTTAAATAATATTATTGCAATAAAATTAATCATTACTCCAACTTTTTAATTACAATATACAATAATAAAAACATGTGTTATTTTTTTTAGTTTATAGATGATGTTACATGATTATTATTTTATATTGTATTCTGTGATTTTGTATACATTAAACAATACAACAGGTTAATTTTAACTCTTGGATACTATTCTACATATTCATAATGTACATATTATTCATAATATAATCACAGCTTAAATAAAAAGAGAGAGTTTACTGGCTGCATCAGAGTTGGATCTTGAATTTAAAATTATTACACTAGTTGGGTCCCGAATTATTTTAGGTACTGCAATAGTTGGGTCTCAGATTTTTATAAGTTCTATTCTAGTTAAGTCTTGAAATATTTTGGGTATTAAACTAATTCCTGAATATTTTTTGATAAGAACTATATTATACTAATATTTTCCTTCCCATTTTAACAGATTTAGGACTGTCTATTCGATTTCGTAAAATTATTTTATTTTTATTTATATTTATATTATATATTATGTTTAATCATATGTTTCATTTACTTATATTTGTAAAATTCTAATAATTTATATTTTAAAGGAAAGAAACTAAAAAACAAAAAAAAAACAGTAAAAACATTTTTAACCATGACTATGGTCTTAATAGATCATAGACAGTCCTAAGTTTGTTAAAATGGGAAGGAAAATATTAGTGTAGTATAATACTTACCAAAAAATCAACTAGTGTAATACGTAAAACAATTCTGGACCCAACTAGTGTAGTATCTATAAAAATCCAGGATCCAATTATTACATTACATGCGATTACCTCCTAATACTAAGAAACTAACGCCGAGTGCACTATCTGGTTTTATTTCATCTGTGATATAATCAACATAATTAAATAAAACTTGTGTTAATATTTTCTTAAATTTTAATAAATTCTAATTTGTAAAATTATAAAAAAACTAAAGGATAATTGTAAAAATGTTTATAACAAATTATGTATAGTTAAAAAATGAATGACATAAAATTTATTTGATTGTTTGAATAAATTAATTTTATTTTGAATAATTGAAAACTGGTTATATTTTTAATGCAAAACAATGTGTAGCCTAGAAAAAATTGAAGTTAATGAATAATATGTTAGTATACATCAATAAAAGTAGTTATTGAAAAATGTAAGTATTCATTTTGTGTTTATAATAATTAAAAAAATATATAGTTAAAATATTTATATTAATTGGTGGTTTATAGTGCAAACAAACATAAATTCAATGAATATGTTCATTATTAAAAAAAAAAATTAAATTACATTAAAAGTTTACATGACAACATGCCTATGATTAAATCTAAATTGCCAAGATTGGTATAATAGTCTTAGTTACAGCATTAAGTGATGGTAATGCACATATTCAAGGGGGGGGGGTAGTGGTTAAAGCCTCCCTTCCTTGAGTTCAGAAAAAATTATTAAATATATTTTTATTAAGTAAAAGTGGTTTATAGATAATACAAGCATAAAAATGTAAATCCTAAACGCCTCAAAAAAAATTAATTAATTTAATGTCTGGTGACAATAAAAAAAAACATACATATATATATTTACTTTAGCAATGGGAATTGAAATTTTGAATATTTGTACTATTTCTTATGTATATGTGTAGTACTGCACTGCTCAAATTGAAAAATGAAAGAAATTAGGTACTCAATATTAAAACAAATTAGCTTTTCCCCTTTTAACACGTATCGATTGAAATATAAACTAGTTAACATGTTGATCAAATAAGTGATATACTTCTTTTTAGGACAATATAAAAATCTACATTTCTAACTAATTAGGAGGTTCCAAGTGAAAATAGGCTATTCAGTTCAATATGTACGATATAATTTGTGACGGGATACAATCAATCTTCGAATAGTTTGGAGAGGAGGGTGAAATGTGTACCATAATTTTTTCTTCAAAAATTGTCACATAAGGGTTAACTTTGAGACACGTTCATAATCCCATATTGTATGAATAAGGAAATTCCGGATATGATTTTTAAAAAATAATGTCACATTACTTTTATTTTTCCAATTCGATCACTATTCATCAATAATTAATTATGTAGGTAGGTAAATACAATTTCCATCTTAGACAGGTTTCCAGCTTGTTCTGGTCGTTCAGGACATGGTTCAATATGGATACATAAATTGTATAAAATTAATTAGGTGTTTAATTTAACTTAATTAGGAATTTTATATTTATCTGCCACTAACCAAATGCTTTCAACCATGGGTGCGATCAGTGGCGTAGCTAGGATTTTCTGAAGGGGGGTGTTAATTATAATAATTAAATATTATATATAATACGTACAAACTAAAACTTATTTTAATTAATTAATATGTATACATAATGTCTGTAATAGAGATGTAATGTATATTCGAATTCGGATAGCTTTACCATAAATTATTCGAATATCAGTATTCGATGCTACAATACCTATTATTATTAAACGTTTTGTGTTGCACGAAAACGTAAACGAATAATTTTCGTCACGTATTGTCGCAATTGCGATAATGTTAACCTGTATATATGTAATTAGTATTGTGCATTGTTTTATATTTCATATTGTATTATTGATTTACTTATATTTCTATAATAATGTAATATATGATACGGCTCAAGGGGGGTGTCATATCTACCAAACACCCCCCTTGTATACGCCACTGGGTGCGATATTTAATGATAATAATAATATTACATAATTAATAAAAAATGTAAAACATTAAAAAAAAAATTATGAAGCCAAGTCAATATTTTTTTATTCTAGATATAATATTATATGTAAAATAGCATTTAGAAAATATTTATACCTATATGAATGTTTCATTCATATTTTATGAGTAAAAAAATAATACAATCTTTTATCCAAAAATATAATATGTACATTATTTTTTCTAAGATTAAAAAATTAATTTACTACTGGACGTACAAAGTATTAAAAGTATTAAGTAAAGGTACTTAATGTAGTCACATAAACCCGTTTCTTGTAAAATAACATGTATTACCTAATTTTTGTTTATTTTTTATAAATGAATACTAGAAGAAGGTAAAATTTAATTAATTTTAATTTTAATTAAAATGGATGAACTGATTCAAATAAACTAATGGGCCTCCTATATGAACTTGTTCGGTGTGGCTCATTATTTTCTCGAAGAAATAAAAAAATACAATACAATAAAATATATAAATATAGGTACAAATGTTTTATTATTTTGTTAATTTTTTTTGAATGTCAATAAATTATGATAATATATATTATTATATTTTTGTCATAAGTGTGATAAAATCAAAAACAGGTGTCTATTTGAATAATTAGTATGAAAAATATATTTTAAATATTATTATGCTAGTAACAAAAGCAATTAACATGTAAAATAGTAACTTATATAGCCTATAATAGACCTCAAGGTTACTTTAAGTAGATTATAGGTATGTATAAAATCAAGTACCTAATTTAAAAATCTAAAATAAAAATTTTTGGGCTAAAAAAAATAAATATACCACACAAGGTCATAAAATCTTACCTATCAACATAACCAAGTAAAAATCATTTTTTATACCATTAATCTGTTAATATACAAACATTAATTACAAAAGCAAACCTCAACAACATTGGATAGATTATCTTACCACTTCACGACATTCGACCCAGCCCATTTTTTCATGTTTAAAAATTAAAATTACTTAAAACTATTTTTAATTAATGTAATCAACAAATTATCATCAACTTTGTGATTTTTTTGCAAATATTAATGACACAAGTCGCCTAAGTATTATACTTAATACATACATAATCAAAGAGTTCTTACATTATATTTATTTATATTTTAAAATTAAATTTAAATAATTCAACAATATTTTATATATATATATATATTAGTATTTGTAGTTAATTTTATATAAATTCTTATCATTTAAAATTTTCAAATTTTATTTTTTCAATTTTAACTTATTGTCAAACCCATAGCATTTATCCCTCTAAAGTGTTAATATATTTATAATAAATATATAATAATATATAAAAATTTTATATGATTAACGGATGAGGAAAGTCATTTTTTAATCTTCCTTGATCGTTGAAAGTATAGTAAGATAGATATTTTTAAAAGATTGATGTCACTACATATGTTCCACGTCCTTTGAAACCGACTTGCACTTAGGTTGACGTGGAATAATAAAGCAAGTGTGTACGTATACACCAGCAGTCGTCCTGTTGGTTATAACTTTAGGGCACACTGTTCAAATATCGAGCGTCCCGGTGCACGGTACCTCTATTCAGCGGCAACTCCTTGCCCCTACGCTGTAGTTAGTCCACCCAAGGTCGCGGCGTCTGCGCCGGTACGGCGCAAGTTTCGCGCTCATTGCCATGTACACGCACGCTGCTACTACCGCTACAGAGCGAGCGACGGGCAGCGGGAGTCTTGAGAGTGAGGCGAGCGACCGCGCGTAACGAGTGGGAGGTGAACAGCGGTTGGTTTTGTAGGTGAAGTTAGGATAACGCCGCGCGTATATACAATTAGTAGAACACGAGCCTGCGGTGTCGTTGGCTCCCGATATGAGTCCGTCGTGCAGTAACTTTGCGTAGCGGATAAGTCCTAAAGTATTTTTGTTTTCGCCAATAATATATCAACCAAACCGTCGGAATATCGTGCAGGTCCTAGATTTTAATCGTTCATAGTTTTTCGTCAACAAGAATTCGATCGAGAAAATTACGTACATAGTTGTGAATTTGGTTCCTAATTGAAAAAATGAAACATTTGTTGGAAAACGAGATTATACGCAACAAACAAATAGTCGTCAGACTTATACACGCCGCCGGAAATTCGTGTAAGTTAACAATTTTTATCGTGCTTCACAAATTGTTATTACATTGCTATAATTATTATTAAAAAATCATGAGATAGACCCGTTGCCTACCGTATGTTAGTTGCGCTTTGAAAATGACCGAGTGTGTAAGTAGATAAACCCTATAGCGTTTTTACGGACCATAAAAAATAATCATGGGAGTGGTACATTTATTTATTTCACATTTATGCATGATGATATTGAACTATTTTGAAAGTAAACTATCAACTTTATTGTGTGTTTATTTATTTTTAATATTGTATTTAACAATTCAATTTACTAGAAATGTATCTTAATTCCACAAAATTCATAACACAAGACTTAAATAAAGGTTGAATTATCTATGCTTATAATTAATATAAAACGGCTTAGAGCGTATATTAAGAGCTATACTTAAATGGTGTTTTTAATTTGAAATATATGTTCATAAATTGATATGAAGCTGATAATTTTGAACTCTTACTAATATAGTTTCATGAACGTTCCATAGAGGGTCCTTAAACCTGAAGTAGCCCTTTATAATTTAACTCAAAGATAATATTATATAAAAGAGAAATATATTGATACAAACTTACATATTATATAAAAAAAATGTAATCACCGTAAAATTCCTACGTGTATTTAAAGTTTCTAATCATAATCACTGTTATGCAATTTTAAATAAAAATAGAAAACAATTTTTGCCATATAAGTTGTCAAGTATATTATAATTACTTAATATAGGATATTTACATGGTTCGGTAAATAATATAATTCGGTTAAATACAATAATAAGTCCATTATTTGATGTTAGTGTTCTAGTTTTTTTTTGGTTTAGGTTTATTAAAAGATGAATTTAAAAATTAAAAACAATATATTGTTTTTAATTTTCAAAAATTTCATATTTTCTAATATCAAACATTTAAAAAGTTCGACAACTTTATTATTATATATGCTTTTTTCAATACATATTAATAGATTTCTAGGTACCTGTCGTACATATATAGTAAATATAAGTAATATAAATTATTTGTTTACTTTTATATTATTTTAAATAAGAAGAAATGTTTATAAATATAATTGTAATTAATAGTATAAATTATAATTAAATTACTAATAATTATTACACAAATCAAACAAATATTTATGGTCAACATTTTTTTTTTTTTTTTAATGATATCTCTGGTTTTTGTTCTACACATTAATATTTATAGTTTTAATTTATACATAACATGTTTTGATAATAAAATGAATAATAGTTTAAACTTGTAACTCCATAGCAACTTAATTTAAAAACTTGGAGTTGAAAGTTATGTAAAATATTATTAGTTATTACTAGGGTTCGGGACCAAATTGTTGGAAATATGCATGCAAATACGCACACCGAAATATGCCCAAAAATATACAATTAATCTTTTTTTTAATAGTGATTAATTTTTTTTTCGTTTTAATTTGATTTAATTAATTTTGAATGTTGACAATTTTTTTTACTTTGTACATTTTTTACAACAATAACTCTATAAGTCTAATACTATAATATTACTTTGTGTGATAAATTTAATTTTCTTCATTTTCTTCTCCTATAATGAAAAATGGGTTTAGTATAATGAAAATGTAAAAATAATTGCATGTTTACTTACAAAGATAGACTTCAATTACGCATTTTCTTATATTATCGAATTTAAATTCACGTCGATTTTTGGTCAGCATATTTTTATAAATTGAAAACAAACATTCTATGTCTACTGTTGTTATCAACGCATATTTAAAATATATCAAGTAATTTAATTTTAAATCTTCAGGTAAATCTGTACGACTTCTTAGTGTCCAGATAAAATGTTGGAAATTTTAACCATTGATTTTTAACCCTTATTTTGCTTCAACAGTTTCAATTTTTGTTTTTACCATTTTTCCCTGTACGGCACGACAATACTTTCCTGAGTAGTTTATTGCCGCGACAATTTAATACATTATCTTTTTTCTATTGTATATACTATACATATACGTTATTGCGCTATACGTAGAAACAATTAGGTATTTCCTTGATTGCCATGTCCGATGACGCGATGACTCGTTCTATGATTCGGTATAGTGAGTATTAAGTATTAATCGACGTATGTCAATAAGTAAAAAAAAAAAAATATTAACCTTTAGAACTAATGTATTTCATATAAAACTTAAAAATTAGTAAATATGCTTTAAATAACAGTTAAATTGCAAATACCTGTCTAATATGTATTTTGTTTAAAAATGGTAAAATATACAAAAATATAGAATTAAAAATTTTGTATTTCACTCAGTTATGTCTTAAAACAAATTTATATCTTATTTAGATTATTCTATAGCCATTATTAATGAATATACAAATGCAACCAGTCTCGAATCCTAGTTATTACCTAATACACTATAATAGAACTGCTTAATTTCAATAGATTTCATATGAAAATATTTTAGGGGCGCAAGCTTTTTCAAACATTGGCATAGGTACATATGGGGTTACAGGAGTGCTTAGAACCCCAAGTTCTAAATTAGTACTCCCAGTTTATTTTGAGGTAAAAGTATTGTTTAAAGAAGATTATTTTGCATTTATATAAATGAATTAACTCAAATTAGCATTGGTAATGCACTAATGCCACGAACGTACAATGTACATACATATGTTATACGTGTATGTATGCAGTAAGAGTATTGGGTATTTGTGCTTATGTTACCTATGCATGCGATACTATGATAATGGTCAAGTTTATTGCTGGAATATCATTTAGGATTTTGGTTTTGTTTATTGTCTATATACAGGTTTGATAGCTTATTAATAAAATATAGTGATGTTAATTAATAATATTTTGTTATAATATTAAAAATCACTAGATTTATAATTAAACGGTAAAACTAAAACATTCTATGCCAAGTAATTATAAGGCAGTAGTTCTCAACCGCGGGGAATTCCCCCCCCAGGGGAGAATTAAGAATTAGATCCGGGGGGGGGGGGGAATATAGTGATGATAAAATTACGAAAATAATTATGTTATTTTACACTTACAATGTGTAAAATTGAAATCACTTTATATTTTTAGATTATTCCGCATCGTTGACAATTATATTTTATAATGATAGTGGATAGACCTTTTCGTATTTAATATAATATTGATAAGTACACAGAACCTACTCAAGGTATAGGTGAGCTAAGCACCTGCCTAGAGCGATACTTTAATAGGGGCAGCATTTTTGAAATTGTCTCATACATTTTTTTTAGTTCAATTGGTGTTTTAAATATTTAAATATAAAAAAAATAAAAAAATAAATAAAAATATAGAAATATTTAAATCAATTCATTTGTAAAAACCACTTACCTGTACGATACAATAATATTGTCTAAAGTTATTATATTACTTTATATTACGGCCTATGCTGGGCGTTTTCGATTATTCCAAAAATATAAATAACCACACAGTCCAATCACTTCCGTGATGTCCGACGGTCGCGATAGTGATGGGTTTTGAGTAATAATTATAGAAATAATTTTTAAATCATTTTACATAAATGTGTGATGTAAAAGTAGGGGGAGGGGGTAAGTTAAAATAAAAGATCAATTTTTTTTAGAGGTGGCAAAATTTGATTTTGTCTAGTGCACTATCTTTGCTTGGTCCGGCCCTATAAGTACAAAGTTTGATTCACACGATTCAAAAATAGCCTAAACTCTAATTTAAGGAGGGAGAATGAGATTTTTTATAATTTACCAGGGGGCATAGGATGAAAAAGGTTGGGAACACTGTTATAGGGGGTTTGGGAGGGGCTTTGCTCCCCACAGATTACATTGGGATGGATAATTTTAGCACTTCCAAGTTTTATACTGAATGTGCGCCTTAAGCTACCCTAAATCTTATATTTACTCGGAAATTGGAACAAAAATATCATATATAATGACATTAAATCGAAAAAATCGTATAAAAACTATTTTTCGAATGAAATTAATTAATTAAATAATATTCACTCAAAAATAAATTATTATTTATAACAATATTTATAATCTATAATTTAAATCATTTTTTTATTATAGATGTTAACAAATTATAAATAAAAAAAATTGATAAATAAATGAAAAATTATAAATATTATTTAATCTTTAATCAATAATATATGTTTGATAATATTTTAATTATTAAATAACTTATGAATAAGTATATTAATATTATTAATATTATATTATATTATTCATATAATAAGTAATATATATATATATATATATATATATATATATAAATCTTATTAACTTACTTTACTTTAACCTTTTATAATGATATTCTTTATAAAACAAATATACAAAAAAATTCTTAACCAAATGTGCTTAAACAGTTTATGACTTTGAAAATAATGGTAATTAATGATACTTATTGCCTAACTATGCTATAATTTATTACTTCATTTTTTTGGTTTTAAGTATTTTATAGTATTTGTGTACAATATTTACGGTTATAAGTAGGGTCTGGAATTGTATGCATTTGCATATTTTTATATATTAAACTAAAAAGTAGCTAGGTAAGACAAAAATTTGAATCATAATCTAATGTGTTGGTATGCGAAATTAAATTTGGCATATTTTTGCATATTTGGAATATTTCAAATTGTTATGCATATTTTAGTATTTTTGTTAAATTATTTATTACTTAGCGCATGTGAAATTATTTATTACTTAGTGCATATCCATCGTAATTCCGTGAATCGTACAGTTATATAATTTGATTTTTGTGTTATAATAAGATAAGATAAAGTTTGCTAAAAGTACCAATACGATAGTAACTCTACAGGTAACTTTAAAAATATTATAAAAATGCACTTGATTTGTTTGATTTGATTGATTTTTATTTGTGACTTTTTGTTTAGATGAGTGAGTGTTCAAAATATAATTTAATTTCAACACAACATACAGTTCCATCTAGTTCAATAAAATATATAAAATACAGTTGATATATTTTAAAGAATATTTTTTGTTGAATATTAATTATTTAATGAATTGTATACATTTTAAAGTTAAATAAATTTAATAAATAATAAACATACATTTTTGTTTGCATATTTTTCCATATTTTGAGTGCATATTTATCGCATAAATGCATGCATATTTGGTACGTTTTTAGAGCATATAATTCCGGGCCCCAGTTATTAGTTATCTTGTGATTAAATTATATTATTATTATTACTTATTAGGTAACAATGTACTATAAAATAATTCTACTCGTATTATTTCGATTTTATTCACGAGTTAAACAAAACAAATTGCAATATTTAATTGAACTTTTAAATATCAAAAGATAATAGATTGTATAATAAAAATTGAACAGATGGAAGTTTGTTTGTAACACTTGAGCAAACACATGATCATTTTCAAGAGGTATTTATATTTCATGTACTTAGTTAATTATATATACATAATACACATTTCATTAGTATATAGTTATTTAGTTATATAGTACCATTTGCGATTCAAAAGCGCATTAAGAATAAGCTCTAATGGTAATATGGTATAATAGTACTGTTGTATATTATCAACACAAAATGAAAAGCTTGATTTTAGTTTTCAAAAAAATAATCCATATTGAAGTAAAAATATTAAATAGGGTTTAGTAATAATGCATATAATTTTTTGTGTATTCCCACTAAACATTTGATGTTTCCAATGAATTCATTATTTTTGATTGGAGCCGTTGGAAGTACTTATTTTTATTGTTACTTTGCTATTAAAAATTTAAGACATATATATATATATATATATTGTGAGAAAGCTTTTACATCACCTGTTAAATATTTATAGCGGTTCTAGTTTTTATTAACCAACTTAAACAAAATACCTATAGATCAGTGCTTCTCAACCTTTTTTGTTTTAGGACCCCTTAAATTTAATTTAAAAAACTGTCAAGGGCCCCCTCAATCAAAATCATTAATTATTTATTGTTAATGAAATACTAAATTTACATGCACTATTTCACACAAATAAATTATTAAAATGTAAAGAAAATAAATATATTTTAATATATTTTTGAAATGTAATCTTATAGTTTTATAAAACTTAAAACATATACAAACAAAAAATAATTGATAATAACTATAAAGCAATTCAAAAGTATTCATGTTGATTTGGTTTCAAACAAAGGCTAGGTTAATAATAATATTAATAATAATAATAATAATAATAATAAAAATGTTATAATAACAATAAAAATGTTATAATTATTAATGTGATGTCAGTTGTGATATTTGAAACTGAAATACGCGAATTTGTTTCTAAAGACTGGTGTGAAATGCATAATCTATGTTTGTTTTTTTATAATTTGAATTTGTGAAAATGCAATTTCACAAAGATATGTCGATGCAAAAGGTATTAATATAAGTTAAGCCACTTTTGAAATTACAGGATACTCTTGCTGTAGTCTTAACCAAAATTTAGTAAGTTCTTTTTCATTCAATTCGGTTTCAAGAGTTATAAATGAAATAAATATTTCATGGCTCCCAGTTATATAACCATGGACTCCTATTGGACCACAGCCCCCAGGTTGAGAAGCACTGCTGTAGATGACCAGGGGCAGATTGGTCAATCGAGAAATCGGGTATCTTCCCTATGGGTCAGTTCTTGTTGGAGCCGTAAAACTTACTATGTAATAACAAATTTTTTTTTTGTAAAATAAGCGTAAAACATTAAAAAATCAGATATGAAAGTATTATTTTAGTAGGGGAAACCTGGATAAGTTGACGAATTTAATCTTGATTGTTCTAAAATAACAGTTAAGTTTAGTTATTTTTTTAAAAATAAGTTAAAATTAGTACTTAAAAAAATAATTCGAAATTCGTCACCTAACCATATGCTGGGATAAGTTGACATTTTTTCGGATTATGTTATAGTTTGTAATTTATATTATAAATTGATGAATAGATACATTTTTTATAAAATTCAATGCGTTTGTTTAAAAGTTTAAAAATAAAAATAGTTTATTTACTCAGTTTAATGACTTATTCTTTATACATAATAATTACCTATACCTAAATTAAAATGATTGTGGTTAGAAACATAAATAACAAAATTAAAATTGAATACAATTAAAACATTTTAACCTTCAGTCTTTGAAAATTACAAACTAACATAAATTATATAAAAATTAACTTATAAATATTTTAATTAATTAATTAATAATTTAATTATTATTTTAAATAATCAAATATATTTAATATATATATATATATAGGCACGCATGTTATATACTATGTACCAAGAAAATCATACCTATCTACAAAAATCTACACATACGAATCAATGCCTGTTTGTTAACAGTTGTTCATATATTTTTTATTTTTTTACAAAAATGTTTCTTTTATATCTTGTAAAAAACATTCAAAAACATTTTTTTGACTGACGGATCTCCATCGTTCTTCTTGCAATTGTCTTTAAAAATTGGTTACTCCACGAGTTCTGATTCCACACTTTACTTGCGTTTGTTTCCATAAACATTCAATAGTCTATGTTTGACCAACTGTACGTGAATCTATAAAGTTTTTGTTGTGGTTAACTGTTTGGTTTACGGTAGATAGCATACGATACTGACAATTTGTTGATAGGTAGCATACGACACGTGAGCCTGTATTTAAAAGGATTAGGACATTTAATTAAAGTTCAAATTTAACGCAGATCGGTTATAAAATATTTAATAATATTTTCTGTATCTATAAAAATGTAGCAAGGTCAAACTTCAAGTTTAAGTTAGAACATTATCTGATTAACTCAAAACTCTTGTAGCTAAAATTAGGTATTATATATTTTACTGATTTGGGAATGAAACTAAATAAATTTTGAAATGTAAGTAAAATGATGCCCTAAATTATGGTTTGGAGGGGAGAAAGTTACATTTGAGGTGCATGGACCAGTTTGATCCATATTTCCCGGGCCGAAAAAATTCGCCAACCCACCCCTGTATATTCTGTATATTACAAATATAAAAATGATGGGTACTTTTCGGTTAAGCTACGTTCAGACGGTGACTGCTCGATTCGATTTCTTCATGTATACGATTTTAATAAAAACGAAACGATGATTCACACGAGAACTCTTCGATACAATTTTTTCACATACATAGGGGTTTTGAGTCACGGAAAATGAGTATAGCCTACTCGGTAGTGGTGTCGGAAGTTGGTACATAATTGCCATCATGGATCCACGTATAACATTTCTTTCATACTGGTACAGACGTATGCAAAGGAATCGTTTAGTACATCGAAGGTTCTAGGTACATCCGATCCCCCCCCCCACCCGAATCCGTATTTAAGGAATTAATTATATGTGAGATACACATTATAAATTTTTTTAATGTGGATCATTTTATAACGAAATAAAATTTCATGTGGCTGTGAATACTGAATTGGGCTTTTTGTTGGGTCCATACTAAGTAAAAAATCAAATAAAACACAAGCGTAACTTTCAATACATAGACATGTGTTAAATAAGAACACAAAAGTCGATTCTAAGTGGATTTGGCATTAGATTAAAAAAAAAAACCACAAATATTAAGGATTCATCTAATTTAAATATTAAAAAAAATGTTACTTGTACATTTTGAGCCTGAATTAAAGAAAAAAATTGAGTTCCACCCCTAATCCAGAAGTAAGCCTAAATACGTCCCTGAACTGTAAAGTATTGGTACAAAAAATATAATTTATTTTAATATAATATGAATAAAAAAGATAAAATATGAAATATTTATGAATACAAAATAAAAATCTTTTTATGAAGGAGGCTTGAATTTAACGTTGTCGCTAATAATGTGAGTAAATAAACAGATGTTTTTTTTAATGTTTGTCGGCAAAGAAATTCACTTACATAAGAATCTAACATTGACTAATTGGTTCCAGAATATCGTTTATTTCGTTTTTTAGCCGATCGGCATAAACGCTCAATATTTTGAGTACATGACCTAGTCCAGTGGCGTCATTTCAGTTTTTGAGAAGGGGCAAAAATTCTGACCGGCCCATAATATAACTAAAAAAAAAAAAAACCACTCACTAACAATTACATTAATAAAATACTGTATAGTAAAAAACTCATTTAATTTCTAGCCGGCTGGTGTCCCATATCTAGCCCGCTAATGATAAGAGGGGTTGGGCAAATGCCCCCCTGCCACCCCCCAAGTGACACCACTGTCTGGGTCTACAAAATTATATTCGTGATTGACCGACATATGTTGAAATCAGGGGCGGTTCTATATACTTGGTTGGATGGCCTAAGTTATAAGTTCCACAACATTTTATAACAAATACAAAACAACAATTTTTATAACACAAATTCAAGTCTTTTATTTTTTTGAATTTGCAAAAACTTCTAACTATTTGATCTACAATATTCACTTTATTATGTAAACTAATGAGACATAATACTGACAGCTACCGCTTAAAAAATACATTTTGATAAATAGATTTGGCTTTGAATAAGAACAATATTTATTTTTGATCTCTTGTATAATTTACATTTTATTTAAGTTTTATTTTAATCTACAAATTATATTTTTCATTACTAATTAGATGCGTGCATAAGAATTCACAAGGAGGGTACCAAAAATCATACCAATACCCAATGAGTAGAAAAATAAAATTAAAAATTAAAAATATCTTGTAATTTTTAAACGTAAAATAACCTAACCTTAACCTAACCTAACTACTCTATTTTCAAACCTTATGGGGACCTGGAACCGAATATCTGGCCAAGAGTACACTATTATAGATATATATATTTATATTCAACAGTTGTAATATCTTATATACCTACTGTTATATCTATTTGAATTGTTTACATCATAATATTCATATACAAACGGACAATTTACATTAGGTATATAATTTTATTTTATTAAATATTTTAGATTCATTTTCAATTTTAAATAAACTGCATAGATTTATAAATGTTTTAATGAAATTGATTTAAATAAACTTACATTTTGATACTCATATTTTTATTTATATAAATAGAAGATTTCATATTATTTTATTATGTATTATGTTAATAGTTAAGTGTCTAACGTAATAGTTTTTGTATAATACTATATAATAATATAATCGTATATTAATCAGTTGATTGTTCCATATTAATACACAACTGAGTACTGGGTCTTAGTTATCGTGGTGCCTATATCCATGTCCTATAAACTATATCATAGTTTATAGTGTTTAACTGAATAAGTAGGTATTCAATTATTTGTTGACTAACAAGCAAATTGAACAAATCATATTGACATATTTATATAACCGATATAGGTACACAATCAAATTGTTTCTTAAGAAAAACTAACATATTATAAATGTTAAATGACAATCTATAAAAAAGTATTTCATACAAATTAATATTAAAATTTAATAATACTTACTAATTATATCCTATGCCCTATTTTGTAAACATAATAATTTATTATTTATAATATATTGAAAATTTGTTTATAATAAGTGTTTTATATTTTTACATTAATTTCACTCAAAGTTTTAATATTATACTAACTAATATAATAAAATTATATTACGTCTCCCAACGATTTTATAATAAAAAAATAGAAAGCTGAGTGAAATTGTTTACTAGGTACCAATATTTAACAGGTAAATTATAATATTTATATGACACTATTGGAGTGTACCGTTATTTAAAAGTGTACTTTTAATCAAAATAAATGCTTAATATCACTTAAAAAATAATTACATTTTTATTTTAATTTCTATTGATTATTCAATTGTTATATTTGATAAACTAATACAGGATTTTAATAAAATTAATTTGTACTAAAATTGAATAAGGAAATTACAAATAGAGATAGTGTTAAACAAGATAATATTGATAGTACATAGGTAATATCTATTAAATATTAATTCCTATAACTAAAAACCAATAAATAGTTATTGGAGAAATTGTAAAATCGATAATAGTTGGATGGTTTTTGATAAGTAGAGTCCAACTGTGCTGTTAACTGTAAAAAGGATTACTTAACATGAAATTTATGATTTTTACAGATATTTATTTAAAATATAATAATATATGTATACATCATATAATATAATATTTTATATAATTTACATGTATTTTGCTTTTAATATATTAATTTAATATATTTGCTTATAATGCTTTTTAGAAAAATATTAAGTTTTAGTTATGTAGGTATCAAATATGAATTTTAATACATACAATTGTTATTGAGTAAGTCCCTTAACTATAACAATTATATTATTTATTATTAAAATTTAATTGAAAAATAAATATAAAATAATGAATAATTATAAATAATTATAATATAAGACATTTTAAAAAATTTAGAGACATCCTCAGTCCAAATTGAAAATGTATATCACATTAGTATATACATTATAAAGGTATGTAATGATTTTGTTGTTTATTTTTCCGAGGAAAGAAAAATATTATTTGTCCACCTGCAATATGTTAAAAACATCAAATATTGTTTTTATTCTTTGTCTCAGAAAATAACAAAAAAATCTAAAGAAAAATATGAAATGTGTATTATTCTAGTCAAGGTTGTTTGTAATATAATTTCAATATTTATAGTTATAATGTATACGATACACAAACTATAACTATACACAAATATATATATATATATATACATTTGATAGAAAAATATATGAAGCAATAAACAATATTCGACAACACGAATCCCCCCTCTTTCTATATGTTTATTTTTAACTAGATTGCTTTCTCTGTACATTGCCATATGTTTATTATATGAAGTGTACCAATATAGTATTTCAGTTGAATGTGAAAGTGAATTTATGCTACTTAAGTAAATGATACATTATTAAAACTTAAGTCCATTAATGGCCCTTATAAAATCGAAATAATTATAATTTGAGTTTAATGAGTAAAGTATAAGTATTAAAGAATACTAAGAAGTATAGATAATATATATATATATATATATATATATATATATATATATATATGTCCATAAGCATGCGCAGGATCTCTTGACAAGGGAAATAAGACCATAGGTAAGGAGATCCAGATTTCAGGTTCCTACCCTTAATTGTTTTCCCAGTCAAGGCTTTGTTTTGAAGTCACAATTATTAAAATTAATTCTTACACAACATCATTAATATGGTTCTTTTAAATCATAGTATATATTGATCTATACGGTTACGGGTTAGTTTAAACATAAAAATACGACAAGAGTTTTCAAGAAGTCCTTTTTAATAATAATAATAACCAATACAATAATAATACATGTGATTATAATTCCATACGTCTCTTGGCGGTGGTGTCTAATGTTTTAAACACTGCTATGACATTTTCATAATTTACATTATAAGCTTGATTATGTTCAATAAATATATTTAAAAGGCTATCTAATTTTTCTTGACCCATAGTATTTCGTAACATTGTTTTTACAATATTCAATTTTGAGAAAGTCCTTTCACTAGTATAACTTGTTACTGGTATTATAACAAATAACTAGATCGTGGATTTGTATGCGCCTACATATTTATTCTGGTTGATCGTGTAATATGCTAAACGTTATGGCCATTGTTTAAATGTAATTTTAGTTGATTCTGTTGTTTATCAAAATAAAGTTGCATTTGATTTTTTTGGAACTATTCAGTTAGTGTAGGGGTCTTCGACCCGTAGCCCGCCCTGTCATAATATGCGGCCTGCGAACACATTTTAAACGTTTTCACATTAAAAATAAAATAAAAAAATTATAATTTAAACATTTTTTTTATCTATTTATGTTTTAATAATAATAATAATTTGTAATTTTAAATGTACCCAATTAATTTTAAAAAATTTAAGAATAAAACTGAATATTTATATAAAATACATGTTTTTACTACGAATCCCGTAAGGTTTAAAAAAAATAATATGTGGCCCGCTGCATAAAAATGTTAGACCCCTGAGTTAGTGTATAATTACATAGAAGGTAGCTGTTCAAGACACGCTATTTTTGAGCAAATTGTCAATTCTACTAATTCTAAATTCAAAACATTAAAATATTTATCTACTACTAGATGGACATACCGCTTTGAATCTATAAGAGCAATAAATACTTTTAGAATGAGAAAAGGACATTTTTAATTTAATTAATTAATTAAAATGTAATACAATTATATTTTATAACACTTAGAAGTATTTAGCTTTGAACCATTTGAACAACATCATTTATGAAATCTATTAAGGTCATCTATTAAAGTCATTCACTAAAAGTACATGAGCGTAGATATTACAATTTTCAGCAAACAATTGGTAATTACAATATTTAAAGCACGAATTAATATTTAAAATAAAGATAGCAAAAAAACAACAGAAATAGTTGCCCTCCTTGAAGGACACCAAATGGTACTAGAAGAGCGTCCGATAAAAAGCCATTTTTTTTTCATTGAAGGAATTACTCAAAAAAATGAGAAATGAAGAATTTGAATTCAAAAAGATTTTTTGAAAAAACTGTTAGATTGTGTACTGATATCAATATTTAAATTCCAACACAAAAAAAAAAATAAAAATTTCGTCAAAAGTAGATACTACTCATACAAACTAGTATATTTTTAAAACTATAGAAGAAGAAATGAAAGTAACAGTATATAAAACTGTTTTGGATCAAATGATCAATGGAATATATTTGTATTTTAATCAAGAAACAATAAATGTGATGAAAAGTATAGCTAATTTATTAATTTTACAAGCAAATTATCATGATGTATGTACATTAGCTACATCATTCAATCTGGATACAGAAACTTTACAAATAGAATTACAACTATTAGAAAACTATGATGGAGTTCCTAAAAATATATTGAAAAATAAATATGAAAAATTGATAAAATGGCTCACTTGCTGTGATAGACAACATAATTTTCCTAGTACCTTCAAGTTATTAAAGTTATTTGTATAACGGTGATTAAATATATAAATAATTATATATATTTAACATATATTAAATATATGCATAAAAACCTAAATATGCAAAAAAATACGCAAAAATATGCACTAAAAAAGTTTAATTTTTTAAATTGTTATGTTATGAAACAAATTTTATGCTCATTTAGCATATCATATGGTCAACCAGAATAAATAAGCAAATGCATACAAATTCGCGCTCTAGTTATTTGTTATAATACTAGTAACAAGTTGTACTTGTGAAAGGACTTTCTCAAAATTGAATATTGTAAAAACAAAGTTACGAAGTGCTATGGGTCAAGAAAGACTAGATAGCCTTTTAAATATATTTATTGAACATAATCAAGCTTATAATGTAAATTATGAAGATGTCATAGCAGTGTTTAAAACATTAGACACCACCGCCAAGAGACGTATGGAATTATAATCACATGTATTATTATTGTATTGGTTATTATTATTATTAAAAAGGACTTCTTGAAAACTCTTGTCGTATTTTTATGTTTAAACTAACCCGTAACCGTATAGATCAATATATACTATGGTTTAAAAGAACCATATTAATGATGTTGTGTAAGAATTAATTTTAATAATTGTGACTTCAAAACAAAGCCTTGACTGGGAAAACAATTAAGGGTAGGAACCTGAAATCTGGATCTCCTTACCTATGGTCTTATTTCCCTTGTCAAGAGATCCTGCGCATGCTTATGGACATATATATATATATATATATATATTATCTATACTTCTTAGTATTCTTTAATACTTATACTTTACTCATTAAACTCAAATTATAATTATTTCGATTTTATAAGGACCATTAATGGACTTAAGTTTTAATAATGTATCATTTACTTAAGTAGCATAAATTCACTTTCACATTCAACTGAAATACTATATTGGTACACTTCATATAATAAACATATGGCAATGTACAGAGAAAGCAATCTAGTTTAAAATAAACACATAGAAAGAGGGGGGATTCATGTTGTCGAATATTGTTTATTGTTTCATATATTTTTCTATCAAATGTATATATACATATATATATATATTTGTGTATAGTAATAGTTTGTGTATCATATTTATCGTAATTATACACTAACTGAATAGATCCGAAAAAATCAAATGCAACTCTATTTTGATGACCGACAGAATCAACTAAAATTAGATTTAAACAATTGCCATAACAGTGTATAAAAAATATCTTCTTATTTTTTTCTTTAAATTTAGTTTGAACACCTGAGGTAATTACCTGCCATTATTGCAATTCATTACACATATTACTCACGTAAGATCAATAATAATAATATAAATAATCAATTTTTTATCAACTACGATTATCTACCCATAGAACAATACAGCTAAATCTATAGGCCAATAATATTTCTATGGCTTAACCTGTTTATATTTAAAATTCCGAATATAAAATCATAATAATATTTATAATCTTGGACCGTGGTTAAGGTTAATGATATTAGTATACAATTGAATACGAACAAATTATTCTTAATTCAAATTGTGATAAAAATATATAAAATATAATTTTAATATATTTTACTATACTCATTATTTTTAAACATTTTTACATTTTATTAAAAAACAGTATGATAAAAGATCTCAAAGAACAAAAAATCTCGCAGGGAAGGCAGCTTTCTCCCCTAACTCCCCCCGTGCGCACGCTTATGTAAGTGTCCAATGTTTATTATTATACTGTAACAAAGTTTAAATAATAAAATAAAATAAAAATTAGTAAATGGTTAAGAAGACATAACACCCACATGTGTTGTCTCCGTCTGACATACGTACAACATAGCAAATTTGCGTTCAGTGATTCAAATGTAGTGAAGTTAGCTTTAATATTAGAGTAAACTGACCTATAATCAAACTTAAGGGGAGAACATTGTCTGTGTTTTGTTGGTCGGTATTTTTCGATATTTTAATTTTTTTAGCAAGTTACTATATTTTTTAAATGTTATATTTTACATACTCATAATACGCTTAAAAATTAAAATATCGGAAAAAGCCAACCAAAAAAACACAGATAATGTTCTTTCCTTAAATTTTGAAAATAGGTCAGTTTACTCTAATATTAAAGCTAACTATGCTACATTTGAATCACTGAACGCAAATTTGCTATGTTGTACGTATATTAGACGGAGACAACACATGTGGGTGTGACGTCCTCTTAAGACTCGTAAATAAATATACAAATAAATAAAATGCATAGCATTGGGTATTAAGTTATCAGCGGTTTTAAATTGAAAATTTATCGTCAGATATATTACAAAGTCAAAAAATCGCAACTGATTATGAAAAAATAAAAGAAAGATATATTGAGAAAAATTGGTCGTCTTACATAGATAATTTATTTCAATAGGAGAGATTATTTAAAATGAGTTCTTATTAGACATAGATATGTTAATAAATATACATTATTTTGGTTATTATTTTATTATTATCTAAAATGCATTGGTATAAGATATTATTTTCAAAATAAATTTTTACATTTAAAATATAACTTTTTTAATGACTGTACTATACAAATAAATGTATAAATTTTAGTATAGTGTTAAAACTTATTAAGGATAAAGTATATAACTTCTTAATTATGTAAATTTTTTTTTTAAATGTTTCTCTTTATACAACTGAGTCTCATTTACTAATATTTTTTAAGTTCGATTAATTCGAGCACTATGTTTATGTAGTATGTATATATTATTTTTAATTTAATAATTTAATATTTTAAATCCTTTATGAATTTTTAACCTTGAAAATATAGATTTAATATTGTGTCTAAAATGAGTTACATATTATATCTGTGGAGCGTATTCAACTACGTAGCGATATTAGTATATAACATGCGCTAATGAGACCTTGTTTGGATATGATTACAATAATATTGTTACTGAAATACCAACTTATATAGTTGTACCAATTGTTTGTAGTGTTTTTTTTACATAGTTTTAATTCGTGTAAAGTAAATATTTGAGTTAAAATTATTAAATTTATAATCATTATTTTAAAATATAAGTATTTTATTACAAAAATTCTATTTTTTTGTAGCAGTTTTGGGCTTAATATTTTGTATTGGTAGAAATAAACATGGTAGAGTTATTTTTAATATGAAAATTATTTAGGTTTGCTATATTTTAATAGGAGTGCACTGACCCGTACAGTAACAGTAAACTTGACGGTAATTTTATAAAAAAAACAGTATTTTTCATTACGGTTTGACAAATTACAAGTACAGTTAACATGAAAACAATTCTTTTTATTTATAAAACATCTTGAATTAAATCATTTACATTTATATCTTCTAATGAACATATCAATTATCTTTAAATGTATTTATTTTATTGTGTCACATTACTTATCTATTTGTTAATACTCTAAACACTTGAAACTGATAGGAATTTAAATTATATAAAACATTATTAATGTTAATAGTGTATACAAATAACGGTCATCCAATTAATGAAGAACATTTTTAACGAATTCCAGTAGACTAAGAAGCTAGTTTAAAATACATTAAAAACAGTAAGTATTCGTCATAAATATTTTGAGGTATTGCCTTCAATTTTTAACAGATTTATTAATAAAAACATAAACTTTATTTTATTTTTATTTAAAGAAAATTATATTTACAATTTGTAATATTATTTTATACAATGAGTTAATTTAGTAAAATTAATATAAAAACAACATAAAATAACATAAGGAGGGAGGTACACAAGTGTGAAATCCTCAGATTTGGGGGCGAGAAGTCTATTTAGTGAGTTAATACAGATCGAAATTCAATAGATCTCGATAAAATGCCATAGAGTCTTATTAATCAGTGTGGCAGGTTATCTGGTGGGATGGATTCACTGGCTAAGTTGGATACTATTGGATTTGCGTCATTGATTTATTTGGCGTGGAATTTTTCGTAGTAGTTTTTGGCTTAAAACAAACTGCTTCAGTTTTAAATATGTGTGTAGTGAGAGATTAGAGCGGTAAAATACGATTGTAAACGTTTTACCTTTTTGATTGAACAATTGAGAATACTTAAAATTCATATCAACTATCGCTGACCCACAAAACCAATATGATTGAGAACGAATTTACATACAACGTTGCCATAATAAAATTTGTGTTCTTTTAGTCAATAACAATTAATTTATATAAATATAATGAAAAGTAAAAATATTTTTACTATAGTCATAAGTTCAGTTATAATAATTATAATAGTGTAAATAAAATGTGAAAAGATAACTTAGGCTATAGGCTAAATTATACCAATTCTTGGATAGCGTAACCATTATATTCTAAATATTTTAATAAATTACCCGAATTTGGATTTTCCACATACAACAATATTTATTATTAATGTCTAGTTTTTTGTCTTTTTCTTTATGAGTAATTCTTTACTTTACCCTGTTCTTCTGTACCGATTTTTTAAATTTCTAATTTAGTGAATTTAGTACTTTGATAACAACATATATTGGTGGATGAACAGTGCCATCGTAAGCTTTTGCGAGGCCCTAGGCAAATGCAGTACAATTTCCTTAAACCTCAATATTCTTAACTATTCTTACTTGATAAACTGTGGGCCCCGATTTTATTTTAAGTGCAAGGCCCTAGGCAATCGCCTAAGTTGCTTGCTCACTAACGACGGAACTGTAGATGAATGCTATAAACAGGGGCGTCATTTCAACCTTAGAAAGGGTGGGACAACTGATAAAATTTGCCGACTTCATAATATTTAAAAATTTATGGTTATCTATGTATTTAAATATTTATGAATGATAGATTATCATTAAAATATTTTTTCAGAACAAAATATGTAAAGATTAGTAGTGAATGATGTTATGATGATAAACAAAGAGCATGAAACATTTCAATTTACCCAATTAAACAATAACATTAAAGATAGTAAAACATTAATTTATGTACTTACCTATCCTATAGGGCAGCGTTTCACAAAATGTATTCCACGGAACCTTAGGGTTCCGTGGGACAATGCTAAGGGTTCCGCCAGATGTATGTGATTATTCAGGAACTTATTTTATACTATATTTGGAAAAAATATTATTTCATATTATTTAAGAAAATTGTGTTTTAAACTAAATTAATAAAAAGTAATCATTAACAGTATTAACAGTATCATTAAAAACATTTTTAAGAGTATTAGTTTTCCTATTTTTTTTTGTTTTTTAAAAAAAATTAGAGTTGAATTGGAATTAAAGACATTAGGGTTCCGCGAAACACAAACTGTTTTTTAAGGGTTCTATGATTGTAAAAGTTTGGGAACCGTTGCTATAAGGTATAAGTTACCTATCAATAGGTTTAATAGAATAATAATATAAATCTAATTAAATAAATACTTATAATTTTATTATACGTATATTTAATACTTTACAGAACTTATTTATAAAAACATAAAATTGTATCTCAAATATAATGTACCGTAGTTTGGGATCAATTGGAACGATTTTAACGGTTTTCTATAGATTATGAGCTCAATTTTTATGGTATCATTATTACGAAAATTGTTTAATAAAGATCACATATATAAAATACATAATATACCAAAAATAAAGTTTATAAGATACGCGTAATAACGATCGTCATAAACCTAGGAGGAGCCAGTGTTTCCCAACTTTTAACATACCGTGAACGTGTATTTAAAAGATAATATTATCTGATTTCTGAATACAAAATAGTAAAGAAAAATTTACTATTTATCGATTTTAGCATTTGATCATCGGACACAGAATTGCCAATTTTTTAAAATTTCTTATAGTGGGGCATTTGCCATAGTCTGCCCCCCCTCAATTGACGCCCCTGGCTAAAAAGTTAGCTATTGGATATTATGTGAAACCTTCAATCTACGTTCGTAATCCTAGAATATTATGAATTGTAGTTACTATTATATTTTATATATTAATTAATTACGAAAATTACCTAAGACTATCCAGAAGTTTCATTTCCCACAATTTCGCAAATAATGAACAAGAATTATTCGGTAATAATTGTTAAATGTGGCAACGTGAGAAAAAAATCTAAACATTTACAATCATAATGCTAAAATTGTCGTTCTCGATTTCTTAATAGCCGATTAGAGAAATGCTATAATCCAGATATTATTTGACGAAGTAAGATTGTCTAAAAGGTCTGGATGGTACGTATTTGGAAAGGCTTGACACATCCCCTTATTTGTATGCCGTAGGCCTAGATGGGTTTTAGAAATTATTTTTACGTTAATAGTTTGTTGATTGAAAACTCGGAATTAATAATGGGGCGTAATTAATGAACTCTACAGTTAAAATCCTTTCTTTTAGTTTTTAGTTGTAGACCCTAAATCAGACGCTTGTCTAAGATTAGGCCTGAATATTAAATTTGAGTTGTAGTTGGGATTTTGTTGTTTTGAAAGTAGATTGCAGGTGGGACATATTTTCTTAGAGTAAAAGGGATATAAGAGGTCTTATCTAAATTGATTTTGATTCTTCACTTGGAGAAAATAATTTTTAATGAGTATTTTTTAAATAAACGTGATGTACAATTTAAAAAAAATACCTATTCAAACCAAGTTAAATAATTAATTTTTTTTTTAAATTATAGTGTAAAAAATTATGATCTAGGTAGGAACTAGTTTATTATATATCGAGTTCACATTATTAATGGTTTTATATAAGGTACCTCACTTATCTCAATTAATGTAAATTTATTTATGTTATTTATTCTACTCAGAGCCGGCGTAAGGCTAAATGACGCCCGAGGCCAAATTGCCAACTGGCGCTTTTTTCATACAACAATCCGTAATATCTTTATACTTAGAAAAAATGATATATTATGCTCAACTTGCACATCATTTGTTATCGTCTAATTGTTAGTCACAAGTCACGACGGCTCGACGCGAACCCAATTGAACGATAACAAATATTTGGGAATTATAGCAACATATACGATAAAACATTCTACGCTAAACCATAGTAAATACTTCAAATATATTTATACGGCTAAAGGAAGTAACCATAACTATCATCAATATTTCAATACAAAGTTATAGGTATTTTACATTAAAAAAAAAAAAAATTATAATATTACTGACATATGTGCAAAATTGTAAAAAACAATTTTGGCGCTCCCCTGAAAATGGCGCCTTAGGCGATCGCCTGAGTCACCTGACTCTCACGCCGGCCCTGATTCTACTCACTGAGTTTTTTATAATATTAGTTCCCTATAAACGTAATGCTTATGGTAGAGATTAAGCCAGATCTGGCAATTAAAAAAAACAAATAGATTTTTAGAAAATAAATCCTTTTTATTCAAAAACTATATTATTCTACTTCTGATGCACTTCTCAACAATTTTTGACGTTGATAAAAACAAAGCTATAGGTCTATATTTGAGCATTGGGAGTGATCACCCGATTTGTACATCATACATATTTTAAACTAGATGAAAATACTCCTAGAGTTATTGATAAATTATAAATGTAGGATAAAAGATAAGCTATTAGTATTTGCTGTTTTTTTTAATATATAATTTGTATGGTCATGTTTAAAAAATAATGTTTTATCTTCAATTATTTTTATATGTTGCACTATTTTGTTTTCCTAATTGGAGTAATAAAGATAGTATTTGTAACTCTGCAATTTTTATTTGAAATATCACATGGTTTGTCTATAAATACATTTGATTTTATATTATTTTATATATCAGCACCAACATATACAAAAATGTATTAAATAAAAAAATATCTTTTTAATTTTCTATTTATGTATTATTATCAAATACACTTTTTACGTCCATTTTATTATTTTTTGTTCCTAATACTTAATTTACTATTTTCTACATAGATTTAAAATCGGTACTTGCTGACTTAATTTTTTTTTGATAAAAAATTGTCGCTTTTTAATTAAAATGTTCAATAAGTTTCTATAACTATTATATTTTATTTTAACTTTCTATAAAATGGTCGAAAACTTAATTTAATAGGTAAGTTATTTTTTTTCCAAATAGAAACAATTAAGCCTTACGTAATTCAATCTTTAAGTTTTTTTTTGTTTTACATTCTAGAACCTAAAATAATTTTATTTTTTGAAGCATTAATAAGTTGCTATATCTAAGCGGAGAAAGTATCATTGTAAAAAAAAATGATCAGTTATTTCAAATTTAATAATATACGACATTATAATATCAATAGAAATATTTGTACTAAATGTATGATCTAAACAGGATTTAGAGCTATTAAAAACACGTGTTTAATTATTAATATAAGAAACAAAACTATTAATTAACATAATACTAAGATACTCTGTTGAATTTAGTGAATTACATAAAAATATTACACATAAATAACATATTTATATCAATATTAATATCACCACAAATAACTAGTTTATTAGATGTGTTAATATTATTTAAATAAGACTCTAAAATATTAAGAAACACACCAACATCACTATTTGGAGACTGATAAACTCCGATAATGTTATAAACGGTACTACAACATTCAACTATTAATTCAAGAAAATTACTATTACATAACATATTATCATTAGTACTTAACAATTTTATATTTTCTTTAACAAAAATTGTAATACCATCACATTTTATAAATTAAGAGATAATTGTTCGATAGCTATTTAATATATATTTAAAATCATAATCCAGCTGATTTTCACACAATATAATAACTTCAAATTTAACACTATAAGAGTGTAAATAAATTAACTGCCAATTCATATTAATGAAGTTTATATGTAGTTAATACGTCTAATATTCATTGAAAAAATTGACAGTTTACTATTTTCACTAAAATGTATTGTATTATCTAAAACTATTGAATCAATATTTTTATATTATTAACTTCATTCGAAATATCTAAAGCCATAAATTAAAAGTAATGTATTATAAACTATATTACAATTAAATAATAGATAAACTTACAAATTATTGATGTCATATTCAGATTTAATTTGAAAAATTTTGCCGCCGCCAAATTCCTTGTTAAAATGTCTGCATGTTTGTCCATACATACTTGAATTTTTTTTCTTTACAGACGTTTCTTGTTTTTGTAAATAAATTTCGTCGATATTTTGTGAGTCTTTCATTCACGTAAATTTTTGAATTTTCCGGCCAGCTGTTTAATGTTTAAAATCATGTTCGCATTAATCTTCATAGTTTTGATTTTCCATACAAAGTCTTTTTTCATATTCAACGAAGTAATATCAACAAGTATGCTCGTGCTATACTAGTAGAATGTATTCTGATGGTAGACATTATGGAAACATCCAAATTAATTTTTTTGAAATAGCTTGAACAATGTCAGTGCAATTTTTATTATTTATCTTATGGATTTACTTAATTTCAACGCTATTGCTAATATAAAACTGTTCTAGGTCATCAATTTTTTTTGTTTCATTATAATAATTTCCTCCTTCAGATATTTATTTTGGGTTAAAATTTTTTGATTTTCGGATTTTACATCTTTAATTTATTTTAAATCGAAATCTATATTTTATTAGTCATCAAACTGATTTTCCATAAAGTTTATAGAATTAACTAACTCTTCTAGTTTAGCAACAGATGGAATGTCATTAACCATATCTGTTTTAGTTTTTAATGTAAAACAAAAATCAATACATTTATGACATTTATAACTCTTTTTCATGTTATTAGTTAATATTTTGAAGTTAACTTCACTATAATCAGCACAAAAAAAAAATTTAAACAGACATTATAATTACTGCACATAGTTGAATCGTCATCATTGAAGATTATGCTACTATTTTACATACTCTGTAGACATTATGCAAAAATATTGATTATTTATATTTAAGACAAAATTAAGCAATATAATTTACTTTGCACAGTATTATTTACTAAGGTTTTCGATAACAAACGACAACCATACTTAACCATAGGTATATAATATATATTATGTATCGGCAACTATGCACACTACGACTTTCTCACACAACGATTAGCAACGTACAATATTAACATCACACCCAGATAAGAGAGAAGCACAGAATGAACGCACATCCTATCTGTTCACCGAACAGAACTAAACTGAACTGATTATACATAAAATAAATAAATAATTTACTAAAATTAAGGTAGATAGTGATATAAAAACAATCTACAAAACCCTATGAAGTTTAACTAGTAATTTGTTTCATATCTTCAGTTTTACTAATCGTAATCATTAAGTACATGCGTTTTTGTTCCTTTAGGAACTTCTCAGTTGTATTTTTTTTAATTTTTCTTTTTTGTTGGAATACAAGATTTTGTAAGAATGTAAGATTTTCATAGTTTTTCTTGACTAGAAATTATTTTTTAAAATTAAAGATTTGCATTTTCATATAATTTGTAACCGTGACTTAGCCTACACTTAAAAACAGTTATCTGTTTTAGAATATGAGAGTCTACAATATATTAAATTAAAATTTGTAAAAAAATGAATTGCAAAAATGAAATTATTGATTCGAATAATAATATTACTGTTTAATTTATTTAAAATAATATTAAACACAGTATATTTATAATATTTTCATAAAAAAATTAGGAGTAGAAATTATAAATGTTGGATTTATGAAAAAAATAAATATATTTATTTTTAAATAAAACATATTAGGTATAATAATTATATATTTTAATATAAAATGCATAAACTAAATGAAGCATAATAAAATATAAAAGTGAAATTAGTCCTTTAAAGTTTATTAAAGTAAGTAAATTTCGATAAAATTTTAACGTTACAATTGAGAATATTCAAAACTTTAAATTACATTTTTTGATTTTAAAAACGTATGTACATTTAATATAATGTAGGCTACATAATAGTGTGGTGAAGGAATTTTTAATACATATAGGTATGGGTACTATGGTTGAAATATGGTACAGTTTATTTGACTGATATTTAAACATTTTGTTTAAATCAACTAGTTTAAAATATACATTAATAAACATAAAAAACCATAATATATACAATCTTAAAAAATTTCACAGTAATTTTCATAATAATAAATTTCAAAATTCACATAATTAGTACCGATGAACATTGTCTTATGAAACCGTCCGGGCGGTAATTATACGGAGGCCCGAAGGAACACTGTAGAGTTGTATCTGAATAACTGAAGCAAAGTCACCCCCTATTCGTGCGTATTTGGAAATCCGTTGAATCGCGGCGACACCGTTTTCAGTTACGCACGTCGGTTTGTGAAAATAAAAAAACGGTTGGCGGCGAGACCCGGTCGTCGTCATCACGATTCACGACGACCGCCATTCGCCACTACCAACTCGCTGCGTATACACCGATGACGTACGTGGACGTTAGTGTGCGACACCATCGACATCGCGGTGGTTGTTATTCCATTCGCGGTGGGGTCATCTATTTCTGAATGGGTGGAGGGTGGTGGGGTGAGTATTAACGACGAAAAGCGTACTCGGCCGTCCGTGCGTGTGTGAACGCAGCTTGGTCGGTTCCCACCGCGTGCGCGCGGAAACCGGTTACTCACCGCTTTGTTGATGGGGTGGTGATTGGGAGGGGAGCGGTCCTCCGGGAATGTACGTTACGAAATTTTCTATACCGCGAACGACAGTCGCACGGGTTCGTTCGCAACCGTCGTTTGTTCGCCTTCGTCGTCGCAGTCGCCGTCGCTGGCGCGCGTCCTCGTATCATACCGTCACGTTTCCTCCCCCCGTACCCCGCCCCTTAACAGTCATTGTCGCTGATAATCGAATACCTATGTGTTTATTGTGGAATAGTCAATAGTCCAGTGCCGGGGAATCAATTTTAATCCGGGTCTTTTTTCGCGTCGTCCTCCCCGGTTGTCGTAACCCATCGTCATTTTCGCAAATGTCTTCTGATGTATTTAAATCGTGATTCGTTCTAACGGTGCCGTTTGTTGGTATTTGTGTTTGTGCGTGCGTGCGCGCGCGCACACGTCGTCTGTCGTTCGTTCGGTGTGATGCCGTTATCGTTTAAAAAAATCTTCTCGCGAAAACTGCTGTTCAGCCCGAAAGTCATGGGTGGTACAGCATCTCATCACGAACCGTTGGACCGGGTCACCAGCCACGCGGGCTCTTCGTTCAGACGTTCCGCTAGTTGTCGGCACAGCAAAGCCTCGAAGGTATTATAATCAAACATGAAACTATCAGCATATTAGTCGGTACAGAAATAAATTCCCGACGGTCACATAATATTTTTGGTTAAAATAAAATTTGTATGAAAAGTACAGTTGTCGTAATCGCCGTCATCGCTACTGGTATGACCTTGTCCGGGTGTATCTCGCAATATAATAATATGTTTATAATGAAATTTATTCAATTTTATATATATATATTTATACATACATACATTCTCAAGATTTTTTTTTTATAGAAATATAACAGGCATTGTACACTGTTTATAACTTGTGGTTTGTGGGCGTTTTATTGATAGTTATTATATAGATATGCGATCTTCGAAAAACAAATGCAAAAATATAAATTTATATTTATCCTACATGTTTCGTATTCGATCAGTGCTCCAAGAAGTACTTCATAATATAAATCATTATTATGTTGTGAAATTGGTATTCTTAGTAATAGTTGAAAATCAACTAAGTAACATTGGTCTGTCGAAATGGGTTAGAATAATATGAAATTAATGTAATTTTAATATCAACTAAAACCAATCTTTTTAACTACCTGATACAGTCATAATTAGGGAGCACAAGAAGGTTTTTAACACATCAGGTTTTTTTTTTTAAGTTTTAACTATAATGATAGCAGTGAAATACTATCAATTTTATTTTCAGCAATTTTAGCAACCCCAATATTTGGACTCTAGTTACGTCTATGCTACCTGCTTAGGTTTTTTTTTCTATTTCGTTTGTACGATTTATTAAAAAATAACCACGAGTGATTTTACAGTTTTCGGTTGAATTGAGTTTTCTTTAAATGAATCGGGATTTTTGAAGACATTCCAAATTCCATTAATTCTTCATTGTAATATATATTTTTTTGAATGTTAAATCGCCGTCTAGCTAGTTTGTATTTTGTAACATGCTTATATATTTTGATTTAAACGTGGGGTATGTAGGTGCTTGTCATTATGGAAAACATTTTGATATATGAAAACTGATATGAAGTTAGGTAATTTCGAGTATTCATTATCATGTTCATGTGTTTCGACATTTCTTTAATGAAAACATTTTTAAACGAGCATTTAAATATCATTCGAGATATTTAATTGTTATTGATTATATCTGCCATTAGACATAGATTATTTGTATAACTAGTTATATATAATAATTTATGTATAATATTATATCAAATTAAGTTATTTTAAACCTTGAATAATTTATAGATATTAACCTTACCAACAAATATAATATAAAAATAAATCATGAATATCAATAAGAATTAATAAATTACAATATGTTAGAACATTAATAGTATTTTTACAAAAATAAACCATAAAGTATATAGGTATCTACACTTCAAATCCACGTTTGTGTCAAACATGTGGAGTTTTTGTATTACATTATCATACAGTGCAAACACTATAATTATTGAATGAAAACTGTTTCTATTAAATAATTAAAAAATTAATTATTACTTTTTGTCTACATTTTTTACGAATATTCAATATCCGAGCCCAATGCGTGGGAATTTGATTAAATAATGGGAACTATGGGAACTCATCCACTACTATAGTAGAAAGTCAAAATGAGAATATCATGAGAAAATCTACATACCATGCATATTTTAATAGTGACTTTAATATGTATTAAAGTACATTACGCTTAAAATAAATATCTATGAGAATATATTTTTAAACTGATAAGAAATATATCCATAGGTGCACTGTGATAATTTTATTCATTTTATACGTAGTAACTGGTTGTCTGGTTAGATAATTAATTATAGGCAATATAAAGTAAGGTACCTACTTATTATTATTGTTATTAATTTGTATTAATTATAAGTTATTTACCGTGTCAACGGATTCATTTTTATTTTAGTTTACATCATACTATTTTTGATTTACATACATGTGATAAACTCGCCGATTAGGTTTCAATATTGATTTTTCATTTTCCTGTGTAATTTTAGCTTGAAAAATGCAAGTACTCTTTTTGTCGTCAATTTGTTTGGAAAAAAAATATAGAACCAAAGAATTATGTTAGAATATATATTACAATTATTACTTGCCTTTTTAAATATATTTTGTGAGTAAGTGTAATACATTTATAACTAGTTGGTTACGGATTGGTTACGTAATACTGTAATGTTGAACAATATATGCTGATGCAAAGAACCCGCCAGGATATCCGCTGTTTTTATGTTTCCATTTCATTTATCTAAAACAGCTTGAGATCGGTAATACACAAGAAAATCGCGTAGCACTAATATCTTACGACCCTCTTTAGAATAAAAAAAAAAAAATAACAATAGAAAAAGGGTGCAGACTCCCCTCATAAGGGTGCGGACGAATTTTATAGATGGAACCTCTCATTTCTGCCGTAGACTGTGGTAAAATCATTGAGCTTGTTGGATTTATAACAGGTTGATAGTCGTCTTGAGATCAGTACTGGTCTTGTATCTTAGTATGTCATCACTATATCTTTTGTATCATTCATTTTATCAAAGAATTGCGCTCACTCACATAAGCACACGCACATATCACATGTACATAATATATACGATATACGTACACTATTCAACCAATATTGCATAATTTACGCTGCACGTCTTGCACCCAGTAGAAAACATCTTGACATCCGTTAACATTTCCGCAAGCAGCTTCCTCGTATGTGCTTACGAATGTTTTTTGTTCTTATTCGCTACGCGTATCCGGTTTATTTTAGAAAAATCGTCACGTTTATAATATTTATCTACTATTGTGTTCATCGACCTTCTTAATTTAATTAACTGATAAAATACAATTGATGGATCAACTATAAGTTAAAAAAAATTACAAAAATATTCTTTGTTGGTGGATTTTATCACATATGTTATTCCGGTCCATCGACATTAGTTTTCTGCAATTATGTCGACAAGATATTCTTGTTTATTTTATTATTATTATTTTATTTATTCTCTAAGAATGTTTCTTCGCCGGTTGACCTTGCACCGGGGCTTTCTCGAGGTCGTTCACACTGCGAAGACAACGGCTAGCGTGATGATAGCACGATTCTAGGAAAATCAATTTTTTTGTTTTTCTCTTCCAGGTGGCCTATGAAAATGTTTACATCACGGGCTATTTTTAAAACATCCGCCACTGCAGATTATCGGAGCAGCTGCGCGACGAAAGCATCACTGTATAGTGTATACTAAAAGAGCATCTGGCTGCCGCGTCGATATAGTATAGTAGTGGTGTAGGCGTAGTCTGTACCTACTGGGTCTGGCGCAGATATAGTTATGTAGTAGTAGTCTACCGACGAAATAACGAACGTGCGTAGCGCATAGAATGTTGTATCGTCGACGGGGCAGAGGCTTACGTATATACGTATACCTTGTCTCGATGGTTACCTGATCATCGGATAAAGGGGCGTTCACACCAAGCGTCGGATATCACGTAACCACTCTCTTCGATTTAGTACGCTATTGACCAATGTTGATGACCTAAAATATAACAAAAGTACAATATTATACGTTTTATGGTAAATTATCAAGTATGTCGACTATATTGATGAAATAAATGTCAGATGTTACATTGAAATGTAACAAGAGCCACTAAGTTTAAAAACATTTAGTGTTTTAAAAACACTTTAAAAAAAAAAAGTTGTGTTCTTGATCCGGTTTTTATCGAATTGGTGTGCCTTACAAAAGAAACTTTAATTAATATTGTTTCATAGTATATAGTAGAATCGAAATTGTTTTACGTAACTTGTCTGTTAGTATTTATGACCAACAACTTATGATCCGGGAATACCTACGTTTGAGTCGTATAATTAAAATCCAATAATTTAACAACGTATTGGTTCAATCGATGATTTTTAAGGGATCCTTCAATGCCGTTATAAACTTTTTCTTCTAAAATTACTCGTATATTAAAAACATCTATATTTTCTTGGTTGAATATTTAAATGTTTACCATCATTATCATATTTACTATGAATGATTTTGAAAATGTCGCAAAAAATATAAATAACAAATAATTGTTTAAGTTTCAGATCTTTAAACGTATGAATTATTGAATCAGTGAAATCGGATAAATTTACCATATGCATGTAGGCAGTCATATTTTAATAATAATAGAAATACTTAAAAAAAAATATTTTTCAGTCGAAATATATATTGTTATATATTCTGTAAATTTAAATGTATAATATGCAGCGTGTAGATACATCTTACATTGAAATTTCTAGTTTTTTATTTTTTTGAATTCACAGCCGTAAGACGTTTACTAAAATCTCATGATTTATATTGTTTCTATTCTTACGGATTAATGAAAGATAGTGATGGTATAATAATATGGATATATATCATACACTTGAAAATAATATTATCATATATATATATATATATAATATTTATATAAAATTTCAATGTAAAAACATCTATATTATATTTATTTAATTATTTCAACAGTAAATATTGACATATTTGTATAGATAGCTACTAATATTTTTAACTCTGGATATAATTTATAAGTTATATCCAACTAATAATCACGTAGACATTTTTGCAATCATAGAAAAAAAAATATTTAACCTTATATTTTTGTATTAATATATGTAAATATTTTACAATTTGTTTAGGAATGATAAAATGTTTTGTATTAATAAGAGTAGAAAAAAGTTTGTTGAAATACATATATGTTCGTATTTGTGTAATTTAAATATTCATCTATTATATTTCAAATGCATTTTAATTTATTGTGTTAACTATTATACTTATACATAAACCAGTAATGATATCATCAACATTATATTTACAAGATCAATATTCATAAATAGGTGCATAATAGTTTTTATTTATAAATACACATAACAATAGACACTAACGCAGGCTATAATTTAATCATTACAAAGAATTTTGAGAACAGCATTTTTTTATGCTTACGCCGTAAGCTGTTTCGAGTTTTCTACAGTGAATAATATTACTATTAATTTTATATTTTAAAGTTTAAACACCTAAGCAAATGTAAAAATAAAATATGACACCACGTATGTATTACAATATTGGTTATTATTCACCAAAATCTATGACTCATTAAATTGGAAAATACTGGCCATTGTTATGAACTAAACATGGTTCGTAATTGAGTACTAGAACAATTCCTGCAAGTATTACTTTGTTTTTTAAAAAATATATTAAAATTTATATAAATGTCCTTGAAGTTTACAAAAAAAAAAAAATTTAATTATAATGACAAATTGTGTATATATATATATATATATATATATATATCATATTAGTTCCGCTTGTGCATCTCTCAAATTTTGATGTGTTATTGATGTGATGTACGACCTCCTATGTAAATGAGAGGGCAATTCATTTGAATTATTTGGGTTTTGTAGTAAAGATATGTATGTAGTTAATAGAATCCGGAATAAAATGTTTCTACTGTGGTGGCGGTGGTACTATATACTTGGTAATATATCGTTTTTATCAAAATGTTTATTAAAAATAGCAGATGATGTAATTCTTTCTGTCAAATTTAAAATATTTTTAAGACGACACAAACATTTTTTTTTATTTTGTTATCTACTGATAAGTAATTTTTCTTTGCCAGTTTTTCACAAAGGTACTTAATATATTAGGTAAATATTAGTATTATAGTTGCAAACTAAAATAGTTAGGTATAATTATGTTAAATTACAATCTATACTAACTAGTTTTAATTCTTAATATGTGATTCACCTGGCAAATGTTTTAATGAAAAAAAAATAGTGAGTTGGTATAATTTTTATTTGTAGGATTTATTTAAATTAGTATAGACAAGTACTTTATTTTCAATACAATTATTTTTACCAAATTTATTTAAATTTCTGGTTATGCATACCTATTAGCCTTATAATATTATATTGTTGTCTGTATATATACAATAACTTCATATTATTTAGTTAAAAACAATAACAGAAACCAATATTCGATGAAGCACAGTATGTTGTATAATTGATATTTTAAAGGGGACCTTAAAAATTATACATATACTCCTGTGATTAAGTTGGGTATCTTATTTGTATATAATTTTCACACGCCATTCATATAGCAGGTAACATTTTTATTCCGTGTTGAAGACACTGGATAATATTTCTTTTTTATTGTTAGCAATTCCCCTCTTATGGGAACACGAACAGATGCATTTCAAATATTTGAGATAGGTAAGGGTCCAAACCAAAAACGGACAATTTCCTCGTATTTTCACACAGTTTTTTCTAATATTGTCACTGTGTATTGCGTGTGAAATTGAATTAAAAATGAACAGTTTTAAAAGCAACCTTTAAAAAATGAATACTCTATTGCAAAACAATTTATAAAATCATTTAAACGAGTTACATTAAAATGTAAATAACTATTGATTTTGACATCTCCACTTAATGTATTTTCATACCTGATTATAATTAATAAACTATATAAATGTACTCGTTAAAGTGTAATTTACCGCAATTAATTTTATTTTTTTTCGAAAGATTTCGTTAAAGATCCTTGTTCTATGCTAAATGTGACGACCAATTGTCACGAGTATAGCGCAAGAGTCAAGTGAGATTACAGCATTTTCGGGGTTTTCTCTCTCGTACTGAAGTTTTTCGTATTGGCACGAGTCGAATTTCACAATTTTATCGAAAACTTATCGTTTCAACAAATTTTGTTCTTACTTTATCGCGTGCGCGATTGCAATTACTGGACCCCTCACTATCGTGCGTTCCCTCGGCGATTCCTATATCATTCACTATGTCATCGCTATACTACTGTTTCTTTGTTTATTCCATAGGCCTTATACTTAGTAGTACTTGATTAGTATAAAGTCTATGGTTTATTTATTCACCGTTGTGCTGGTATGTTGTCACTTCAGTTGTATTACTTAGTATTGCATTTGGCTTTTTACACGTGTATCACACATTACTGAACAACGAGGTCTAATATAATTATATACGTACGGCGTATTATACCTATGCAAAAAATACACATATATTAATTTTGTAGGGTAAATAAAATCGGTAACATGTTTATTATTTATAATAATTAAATACTTTTGAAAAATAAGTGATATCCCTAAAAAAAAAACTTTTAAAAAGTAAAAAATTTAGTTCTGTGTTAAATAATAAGGGGTTTTGTGTTGTAATGTTGAGGAAAATAAATGATCGAAATCAGCTTCAATAAACTAAAAGGAAGAATGAAAGAGTATAAAAAAATTATAGTACTAATATCATGGTATATCAATTGGTGAAATTAAATTTCAAAAGTCTGTGCTAAAACTTTTGAAATTATTAATTTTTTTTTAAATTCAGATCATAATCAATTTCTGAGCAAGAGTAAAAAATAATACTAAACGAAGTGCATTCTTTAAAATTAATAGAATTTTATCTTTACCGGCATATTTTTTGAGTTTGCCATCTGAATTTTGTTGACAAAGAAAAAAGAAAAAAGAATACATTTTTTTCTATATTAATCCATTTTATTAAAAATCAGTACAGAGTTATATACATTTTTTTTTAAAAGATACACTTCGTTCTGAGATATTTTTTACTCTTGCTAAGGTATCAATTATTTTTCTATAATTCGAATTAAAAAAAAAAAAAAGTTAATTTCGTAAATTTCAACACAGAATTCTAAGTTTGATTTCACCAATTTATTTACCTTGAAATTAGTACTATAACTTTATCATATTCTTTTATTAAGCCTCAATGCTCAGAATATTGAGGCAAATTTCGATTATTTATTTGCCTTAAAATTCTAACACGCCTTAATCCTTATTATTTAGTACAGAATTAAGTATTTTACTCTTTAAAAGTTTTTTTTTTTTTTGCAGATTTACTTTACAATGAATCATAAATTGTATTTTGTAAATTATTTTTCAAGTTATTAAAAGTATTTTATAAAATGTACATGTTTTTTGTAAACCTTCTCTTGAATACTAATTAGTTCGAACATTCATCGCTCGTTAAAATATTTTTCAACATTACTTTATACAAAATGAAACCATAAATTATTAATGTTTTTTTATTAGCGTTTGGCTATGGTTTATAGATTCTAAATATTAGATATTTACTTGAATTTATTACCTTTTCGATTATACTTAATATATTTCATACTTTTCAAAGTAAGCTAACATTTTATTGCTATAAAAAGAGGTGTAAAAAAAATGAAAGCTTTAAAATCTGTTATAATAATTAATCCATATTATCCTTTTTTTGTTCTGAATTTGATAAAGTGTAATGTAAAGGTCATTCGTTCCTTATTCAGTTTTGGTTCCGTAATTTTTAAAAAACATTTCTAACCCTTGTGCTTTATTAAAATATAAATCGGTTATAATTTTCGTTAATTGAGAATTCTATCGAATATCAAACAATTTTAATATTTATATTAAGATTTGTATAAATTGTTTACTTAATTTATATGTTTTATACATTAACATTTATTGGATGAATTTGATAAAAATAATATTTTATCGAATATAAAATCTATTTACATAAACCACCAAAAAATCTTATAAAAAATCACCATTTTTATAAAATAGAATATATGACCAGATGTTTGATTTTTCGTTTCGAAAAATATATACCCAATGGATACACGGTTTGTAAAAATTTAAGAATTATCTTTACTTTTTATGTTGTCAATTATTATCGATTGAATTGTTAGATTTAAAAGTAGACAGAACTTGTGAATTTGTGCAGAACTTGTGCGTTAATCTGTTTGAACGACGGTCAATGCGTTTAATAAAATCCATATAATATACGAGGAATATATTGCATGTGGTTGTCTAATATCGCCTCGTGTATGCCACGCGTACATGACACGTGTTTAATAGTCTATCGTATGCGTACACAAAGATAATTCGTGGGAACTAAAGTTGGTTAGTTAAAAAAAACCCCAGTAGTGATCGTTAACAGTTCATTTGAAAAAATCCAATCAAAATAATAAAATAGTCACCCCATTTTTCAATATTTTTTCGCGTTTTAATTTGATTAAATATGATATGCATGCATTACTACAGTATTTAATAGGTAATTTTATTATAAAATCAATATTATTATGTGATCATATATTTTTACATATATTCTTATAGAAATTGTGAAAGTTTGTTCGTTTTATGTTTAAACTATTGGCTAGTTACTAGAATATATTTTCATATTGGTCTAATATTAAATGCACGCGTGTGTAAAGTAAAAAATTATGAGTTTAAACATTAAATATGTCATCGTTGAATCTTATCTATTAATATATAACCTATGTATGGCTTTATGATATGTATAATGTAGTTATAAAAATTAACTGAACTAAAAGTGTTTATTTCTCTCAGCTTCCTTTTAATATTTAACAATCTATTCGTAGCTATATATGATTGTATAAAACAGAAATAAAATATGAGCGAAATTTGGAAACATTTGAATATAGAAAATCGCATCAATGAAACTTTTTGATTTGTATTTAATGACAGCCATAAGGAGCCGTAAGTATGTGGTATTAAAAAAGGTTAACGTTCGTGGGTATAAATATCATTGCGTTATTTAACAGGATTAGTTCTAGTAGAACTTTATCACAGATAAAATGTTATGCCATTATTTACTATTTAGCCATTGATGTTTGTATGCGTTATACGTTAGCAAAAACCCTGGGTTGTGCCAATCAAATTACAATGAGAATAATTGTCTAAGAGCCAAGAATTCGAATTATATTTTTAACACATCAATTGTGTTATATTTTGTATCTCATAATATGGCGAGTTTTTTATTATATCCGTGTAGGTGCATACAAGCGCAATACACAGTTTTCTGTAAGAACACAGTATTATATAGTCGTTGTGGGGTTGAAACGATTATTATAAAAATTGACCTAGTGAAAGCCTTAAGTAATATTTATGTTATAACAATACTATAAAACAACACTATTATTAGTCAGTGCTATCATAGTTCTGCACAGCTATGCCTATAATGCATGTATACATGTATATATATACAGGTCAAGTATACCTAATACATAATATCTAGGTTGTACTATATATCTATATATTATTTAATAGGTTTTGTCCAGTGTGTGTATTTACCCTACAGTAATTTGTTCCTAACACAAAACATTAATTAATAAATTATACACGCATATACATAGTTCGAAACCCGTATTAGCACAATTCTATAGTTGAAAATGAAACAGTTAAAAGAAAAGTTGTGGAGGGGGAGAGGGGGGTGAACAATGGAAGTTTCCGCGAATGATGGTTTACGTGCGTTGTAATGTTTACATCCCCATATGGTTTCGTGGTGAATACAACACAGCACAGTATATAACATGATGTATATTTTTATAGAGTTGTTATAGTCTCAACGGCCTCGCAACAGCAGCAGCCTGTGTCTGTCCGTATGCACTGCGCTCAGTGATCGCAGTGTAATAGTAATAACGCACGGAAATATTTGCGCTCGGCCGAGCGTGAACGCGGAAGCGTCCGCCCAAAGGGTTTATCCCACGGTCATCGTTTCGCACTGATCTCTTGTCGGTGACGACGACGGTGGTAACCCGATTAAAAAAGTAACCGTGACGGTCAACGTACTTACGGCCGAGAAAAGGGGTGCGTCGTTTGGTGCGCGTGCGTAGTGCGGACGGTCGTGTGTCCGTTGAGTACGCGAACTCGAGTACGGTGGCCATGCTATACGAGCGCCGTTATTATTAATATTGATACTAGGTACTGGCTACTCGATAAAACAAAGATCGGCTAGCGTTTGAAAGTAATTTGATCCGCGGGCGGAGTAGACTCTCATCCGGGATCGCCATCGTCAGTTAGCGGACCAGTGCGGTCACCGTTGTTGATATAATACATTTTTTACTCGATCACCACTGAAGTCTTGTCATGTTCGGAAAAACCACGTCCAATTATATTGAAATATTAACACCGTACATATTTTGTATTCAAGCTCTCGCAGATATCATATATTTAAACGAATTGTTCATTTCATTTTCAGCAAATGATGGTGGTCGTATCATGTTGCGAACAACGACCAAACCGATACGGCAAGTTATAGAATCGCGTAAATAATCCATTTGAACGGATTTATCCATGAATATTTTTTTTGCATCTGGTGTACACGATTCCGCACTACATCACTTTTTTACCATCTGAAGTGTACATTTGTTTTTACTTAATCGATCTTATTTTAAATATAATTGTACAATTGATACAATTTTGGAATTTTTTGATCTGTCGCCTTGTCGTGACAGCCTTCTTTTTGATGATTTGTTATACTTGGATCTTCTTCACATTTATCATGTATATTCAATTTCGATTTCACACTAATATACATGTGTACTGTTTGATGGTGATTTTTATTTTAGCGTAATTATTTTAAAAATACTTGGAAAAAATTGGACTCAAAAACTCAACCCTTTTCCGTACCGAAATAGAATTAAATTAAGCCTGAAGAAGTTGTTTCTTATTTATAACTATTTTATAAATTAAAAAATTTACAAAAAAAATTGAAAATTGTAAACTATAAAGAAACATACTGTCTACAAAAAGTGTTGTTATAAAAATTATATTTAATCCATTATTTCGTATGAAATAAAAAACAATTTAAAAAATATTTGTAATTTATTAAAATATTAAATTCATTTTTACTCTACATTTCATAGACATTGTCGGCTAAATGAGGGGTATATTTTTCTGTAGTCTTGGACAATCTGAAAAATTAGTTTTATTATATTATTTTATATTTTTAAATTATTTAATATCATAGTAAAAACTAAAATATACAAGTACAAATTTTTTATAAATATTGCTTTTGGTATTCATTTTTTGTCGACCTTTGATTAAATTATTCCATGAATTTAAAATTCCTTTCTGCTATGTCGTTATTTACCTTTAATAAAATTAATATTGATCGAGCTTTTTTATAGTTATCATTCAAGTGGAACTACTTGTAAAAATTAGAAATATTGAATTAAGAAAATGTACTATATATAAGTGGTCTAACCAAGTTTGTAGATAAATCACGATTTAAAAAATCTTTTATTTCTTATGATTTTAATGATAATTTTTTTGAGGTTCTATATCATAATTATTTTCTTCTAAAATATTTAAAATTCTCTTTTTTTTAATTTTAATTCATTCATCAAATAATAATAAGATGCATTCAAAATTTAAATACCATAAATGATTATTAATACATTTCTTGATCGCTACGTTCGCTATTTTTTATTAATATTTTTATATGATACTAATTTGTTTGGAAGAATAATATAATTTAATGGCACCTTAATAGCATTCATGCAGTTAAACCAGTGTTCTGCATAACATGTAAAAATAAAACATCATATTTATTTGACTACCAATTCTTTCCTAGGTAATAATTTATATTGTTGTATAAACAATTATTTTTAGGCAGTAATTGGCTTTCGCCATCCATCTTGCCAAAAAATAGGCGTTGGATTGTCAAAAGTTAGTACCATTTAGAAGTGTTCCTCATTGAAATCGGCGATTCACAATTCCGCACAAAATTAATCTGCGATATCGCCGATTGTATTATAAAAATTATTTTAAACATAATAATGGTTGATATTAATATTATATATAAGTCATACTATAATATTAATTTGGTTTTTCTCCAAATACTAGCTTATCTGAATAGTCTGCAGTGTACACAGAGGAATAATAAGTTCCTCCACGATAGTAGCAGGTAAACAATTACATACGTTAGTTCCTATACAGCAGAAAAAATTAAATATGTATATAAAAATCTTAAAAAAAACAATGTATAGAAGTGTCACAGGACCAACAGGCGTATCGTTAAGTTGGGTTATTTCTTATCGAAACTTTGAAACATTCAAATACTATATTAGAGTATAGTATAGTATATAATATATAGAGTATAGTATATAAGAGTATCTGAAAAACGCACATGAAATTACGGAAAAATATAACAAGCTACAGACTGATAATAATATCCCGACTTGACGGAGGAAAGATAAAATATCTTATTATTACGAAGGATAAAAATGATACAGAACTTGATTTTGGTTTGATAATCTTATAATTTGTTATAACGATATACCATAAAATGTACATCTAGCTTAAAAGTATTGTTAGTATTGTTCGAATCATCCGTGTGTCCATACATATCCATATATATCAGTCACAATGAGCGAGAATTCATTCATCATTCATGTTGAGTGAAAAAGGCAAAAAACTGCTGGTTTTAAAAGATTTTAATTTTTTTAAACATCATTCATATAAAAATAAATTAAAATACGTGGCGTTGGTTATATTATTTTTTTTACCTAGTTTTTACCGTGTAGGAACTTACATATGTACCTTTTTCTATCGTGTAGGAATTTATATTCGCTCTGTACACATATATAGTATGTTTTATCTGGACTCATCAAATACCTGTTCGATATCCGTTCGTACTTATATCACAGAATAGATTAAATCTATTTAATCTCTTTAATCTAATACCTCTTTAATCTATTCTATACTTATATATTGCAATCGCATTATTATTACTATGATTTTTAATTTACTATTTTTTTTAATTATTTATTTTAACTAATTTGACTATTTTTAAATTATTTTATTTTTACTTCAACAATAGAATATATATATTTAATATTTATGCATAAAAACCAAACTACAGTATTATTTACGACAAAATTGAAATACATTTTACCATAAAATTTATTTTTAATAACTTGTTTTATTTAATATTAATATTACTATAAGTATTATTACTATAATAATTTTTCCTCAAAACTGGCAACGTCGCAACAATTTGTATGCAGAATCGTGTGCCGTCCCTTGAAATATTATAATTAGTTTTAAAAACTATTATAATTTCTAGATAATTTTTCCCTGATTTCGTTTTTTACAAAAAACAATACCTCCGAATCTTTTAATTTGCCATAAACCTTAGATCAGTTTTAAAAGTGAAATATTTAGACTTTTTTATGTTCCACCAATTTTTTGGAATTTTTCAAAAATAGGTACATGTATAAAATAGGAACAGTACTTAACAGAGAGCTTTGATTAAAAAATGACACCTGCTAAGACAGATAAGATAATATTATATATAATGTGTATGGTATATATATATAGAGTTCTTGCATATTATAGTTGAAATTTCCAGCCGATACGATATCGTGATTGAATTAAATTGAAAATATTATTTTATAAACGTTTTCTTCGTTGAACAGAAAAAAATTAAAAGCCTGATATTGAACTTTTTTTTATATCCTGTTTACGTATACAAATTGTGTATAAATGTGATCAAGTAGCAATTGTTCTTATTTTTATTTTTATCGCGAATTCCCGTCGTCGAATTATTAGCCTTGTCTTAGCCGTCAATGATGAAAAATAATATTGTATATAACGTTTGGAAAAGGGTGCAGCTAAGGAAACTTAATTAAGCACATGTAGGTAAGGGTGCAGCTAAGGAAACTAAATTAAGCACATGTAGGTGTACCCGCCAATTGTTGCTGTTTAGTCGGCACAGGAATAAAATGTGTTCGCTCATTATCGAGATAAATTTTTTTTTTTTTTTTTTAATCGTTTTATTTATTATACATCTGTCTCGTTATTGACATGGTTATTTTTCATTGACATTAAATGTGTTTCTTTGTCTCTCGTCAATAACGTATTATTAATATATTATATACAGTGTATAAAAACATAACCAACACTAAATTTCTTAATTAATGATTTAATATTTTTATTTGAACTACTGTTTAATTTATTTTATTTAAACATTAATAACTATTACTAAATTACTTATTACTATTACTAAGAGACATATCTCACAATACAGCTAGTTGTATACATCGTATTGTGCATTTGGATTTTGATAATTGATTAATGATTTAATTGCATTTTTGATAATACGATTGTTGAACCGATAAACTATTTTATAATGAAATTGTTCATGCACACCAGTTGACATATGATATTAATGAAATACATTTTAAAGAAATATTTGTACCTTTATTATATAGGTGATATGAAAAGCGACGTTTCATCATACATGCCTCCAAGGCGTAGTTTTGTTTCAAATAATTCCTGTTCATATTATGAATGCATTCGATTCTAAAGTTTTAGTAATTCAAAAAGATAAGACGATCTAATTATCAGTCGAGATTAGATTCTATGACATTATTAAATCATGTACGGTATTATTTAGCTCTGAACATAAAATTATACTATTTATTATCAAAACTCTTTCTTAGTATTTCATAGATTATAAATACTCTTGCTTTAGAATTATAGTATTTATAATCAATGGTATTAGTTATAGAAGAAATAAAATATTAACTTCATGTAATTTTATGTAATCATAATATTATTTTACTTAAGTAAAATCACATTAGCATAAAATAATACCTCATTTATTGTAAAACTATATATATTTTTTGTTCAATTTTATGTTTACAATTTTCAAATATTTGAAGCGAGTTCGTGTCTAAAGATAGTTTTAATAAAAGTCGCATATCGCATTACAAAGTTGTCATGAACAACGCTTATTTTTGATACCAGATTATTTTTTAATCAAGTTTTCGAAGATTATTCTACCTAAATTTTTGTTTTTACTACATTTTATAATTTAATAATGTTTTAGGTTTAAGGATTTTACTTTAAAAATACAGTATACTTGATAGTATATATTAGTAGTTCCTGGTATTCATACATATATTTATCATTATTTAATGTATTACCATAGCAAATTATGATTAACAAATAATTTATGGCATAATAATTGATTGGTAAAACTAAAAGTAAACCAAGGTTTATTATTTATAACCATTTATAACATATATATATTAACCTAGGTTTATATGTCTATGTTTTTAACCAAATTAATTGTGAATATTCAAAACCTACAGATTTATTTATAGAAGTTGGTATTTACAATTTTAAATTTATTAAATGAAACATCTATTTGTGTAATGAATAATTTATAAAAACATTTAGTATTCAACAGTGATTATTATCAACTTATCTATAATATTTATATTATGTTTGATTAATTATTATTTTATATTTTTTTTTTTTTTTTTTTTGTAATAGAAAAACAGATCATAAAAACTACTGTTTAATAAATTATAAGTATATACTCATAAACATATAACTTACTTAAAACTGATAAGGTATAACAATTCGTTTCACTTACCTATTTTTGTTATTTTCGATCTTTCATAGGCATCACAGTGTTGCAGTTCTGTGTATCGAGTACCTTTAATTATCAGTTAACTTAAGTCGTTTTAATAACCATATATGTATATTATTTACGGCTGTTTGTCTTAGTATTTATAATGTTTTATCTAACTGCTTGAAATGTGTAACGGTTATATATTACTCAATAACAATTTGTTAAATTAACATAGTATTGTCACTTATGGGTATTTACACTATATAATGTTGATTGAAAATTACAAAAAATATTTTGTATCATTGTTATTTTCGTAAATTTAAAATGTTATCAATTTTAAGCTTATATCTAAAATTTTAGAGTGGACGGTCGCCGTCAAAAATGGACCGTTTACGGCGAAGTTTTCGAGACAGTTTCAGACGCCGTAAAGATCTAGGAAATCACGCCGGATCTCCAGGTCATCATTCTAATCCTAAACCTCATTTGTGGGCCATGGACGAAGCCGAAGTTCGTGCTGGAATATGTTCCTTTCATGTTAAGGTAAATATTTGAACTGTCTTCATAATTAAAATAAGTAGGTAATTAAATATCTACCAATACAAAAAGTTATAAATTAGGTATTTAATTAAATTTAATATTTTTATTTGTCAGTATTTGGGCTGCGTTGAAGTTTTTGAATCAAGAGGAATGGAAGTATGCGAAGAAGCTTTAAAAACATTACGGGTAATGTCATTATTAAATATTATTATTAATTATTTAACATGCTTTTATATATTTTTTTTTTTTTAATTTAGGCGTCGCGTCGCAGACCAGTTAGAGCTATATTTTATATATCAGGTGATGGATTGCGAGTTGTAGAAGAGGATACTAAAGTAATTAGCTAATCAATAATACATTTTATATTAATTATTCTTTATTTATTTATTTATTTATTTTTATAAGGGTTTAATAGTAGATCAAACAATTGAGAAAGTTTCATTTTGTGCTCCTGATCGAAGTCACGAAAAAGGATTTTCTTATATTTGTCGTGATGGTCTAACTCGTCGATGGATGTGCCATGGTTTTGTAGCTCTTAAAGAATCGGTAAATTAAAATAAAAGATATTTTAACTCTGTATGTTAATTAACTTGTGACAACTTATTTAGGGTGATCGATTGAGTCATGCTGTTGGTTGTGCTTTTCAAGAATGTCTGATTAGAAAAAATAAACGAGAAGAAGATTGTACTGTTACAATGAATTATGATCCAAAAACATCTGTTTTCACACGAACTGGAAGTTTTAGAACTCCATCTTTGACTGAACAACAATCTGAACCTAATATTCCTCTCAATGTACCTCCACAACCTCTTCCATTTCTTCAACCAAATAAAGGTATATTTCTAAAAGTGTTAAATCCAAAAATATGTTTATTATTAATTACTAATTAGTCATGGCTAATTACCAGTTTTATTTTTGGGCAAACTAGGTAATTTTAGACCTTATAAATGGCTTAAATATGATTGTATTTATTTTAGATTTACCTACATCAGTTAAGCCACTGCAACAAAACCCTACAACTCCTAAAGTTAGCACTAAGGCAATTGAAAGACCTCATGCAACTTTATCCATGTTACAACGACAAGGATCTTTTCGTGGGTTCACACAACTCAATCAAGCATCTCCATTTAAAAGGCAGTTATCACTTAGAATATCTGAATTGCCATCCAATTTGGAAAGAACAAGATCAATGAGTCTACAACCAACAGGAAATTCACGTTCATCTTCTAATAGACTTACACAAATTAATAATCCAGGTATAAAGTTAGCATATCTTAACTGAGATAAGATATTAATAATTTTGTTAATTTTAGTGAGTCCTATATTAGAAGCATCTCCTCGTAGTGAAAAAATAATGTCTACCACAGATCAAGTAACAGCTATGTGTCAACAAATGTCATTAGAATTAGCGTTCCTTACAAATAGTACAGCCAACGAAGATTTTCCTGAGAAATTAAAACTGAATGATCCAAAAAGTATAGGTAGGATAATTAGTAAGTTTTATCTACAACATTATAATGCAATATGTTTGTACTTTAGAAAACTCCTTGAAGCAAGGCCCTATAACTGGAAGTGAAGCATTTCTTGCTAGTATTTCTAAAAGAGCCATATTATCAGAAACCCAAAGTAACCCTTCCACTCCAAAACCTGAAAGTCGAATTAGCCCACAACAAGACGAAGGTTTTGATTCTGGTTCCAGTTTATGGAATGTAAACAACAAAGCAGTAACACCGCCAACTCCACCGGCTACCCCACCATCATCACTTCCTAGGCCAGAACAGTGGTTAGGAAAAGTTGCAGCAGTCACATTACAGTCAATGGATCCTCAAGTAACACCTAAAAGGAATCCACATTTAGCAACTCACAGTCGTGCATACTCGTTAGACACAGCTGAAGATGTCTATCGGACAAAATTTAATAGCGTTTCAGCCAATCCTTTTGACCCTAACTATATTGCTCCCAAACAAAATACCAATCCATTTTTAAGCAGTCCTATATCAAATGGTCCTAGTAAAACTGTAAAATCCTTTGAAGTTCAAATGTGATAATTAACAAAATTGTTCTCATAAGTTCAATTAAATTTTAAAGATTATATTGGTCATGTTGGGTAAAAAAACTTGGATTATTGGATATTGTTAAGATGAATATATGCTAACCATAATTTCAGATTGAATTTAAAAATGTGCAATTAGTATTTAAATTAATTCTTATTTCTCTAATTTAAACTAGTTTATTGTATGTTATTACAAAGAAAAAAAATCAAAAACTGACATTTATGAATGACTTAATTTGTTTCCAGTACTAATAATTTTCATTTTAATTTTTAAAAATAAGCTCAGTATTGCAAAGTGCATTTATAATAAAATATTGTATTTAATATTTAAATAGTATTGTCATAACTACTACAGTATTTCTATTTTGAATAAAACATCATTATATTCAAAATTCATATGATTAAAATGATGATAACAATATAATACTAAAAATATACATATTTTCAAAAAAATACTTACATATATTTAGCCCTGATTATAGTTTATTGACTAGTTATCAAAAATGAGGTCAAGGTATACATTAACTATTAATAATATTTTTTTATATTTGTCTATAATAAATAAATAATATTAATATAAACTTTAAATGCACAATTAAATTACTAAAAATGATTTATATACATTTTACTTGTAACCTATACATATCAATATTTTTTTATCATGAAAATACCATAGTTTGTTGTTACATGTAGAATTTCTTATTAATATTTGTATTTATAACTATGAGCTAAGGGTACCAACGAATTTTAACTTATGCACACATATAGGGAAAATAGTTCACTTACATGAAAGTTTAAATTACTTATTAAAACATAATTTGTTATTTTTAAAATTATAAATATGTGTATTGGCTATATAAAAATTAATAATATGATTATTAAGTGAATTGTTATAAATGCATGAATAACTCAATTAATATACTGTTAATATAATTATTTTTAAAAGTCCTAAATATTTGCCAGTTTTTTAAAAAAGTTATAATATAATAGGTTATTACTAACCGCAAACATAAAATGTATATTTATAATTTTTTTTTTTTTTTTTTTTGAAGATCAACATTTTGATGTATTTTTTCTTCTATATATCTGTTAGATTGAAAAGAATTTCTTTGCGCTTATTTTAATTGACACAAAATACTGTACTTCTATAAAATTTTCAGTTTTGATCATTAATGATTTTATATTTTTTTATATTCTTTCTTTCCTTTCGCTTTTGGTTTTATTCATATTGCTTTAAAAATACTCTTAAATTGTTCATTTTCAAAATTATATGGTACAGCATATATATATATATATATATATATGTGTATGTATGTATATATATATATGTATTATCATTTGAAATAAAACGCTTATAGCTTCAAATTAAATAGGGATTGCGTGTTCTGTGATATTTGTGTATTCAATAGGCTATTTGTTTTCTATTGATACACAACAATGTTTATAAATATTATTATCATTATTATTATTTTACTATTATTATTATTATTATCATTATTATTTTTATTATTTTTATAATTATTTTTTTTAAATATATTATATGCAAATATTTGTGGTAACATAGCATTATACTTACGCTCTCATAGAAACTATGGAAAATCTAATGTTTTTACTCATGAGAATTATTATTATTTTAAAATAATAATAATATTTATTAATAACAGTAGTATCAATATTAATGATTATAAATATATTTTAAAATATATGTATATGTATTACTTGTTAGTATTTTAGTTTGTATTATATTTTCTTAAACAATTTTTAAAAAATAAAACAATATTATTATGTATAAATTATTACTAACTAAATGTATTACATATAGTGTTAATTATATTAGATACTATAATTTGTACAAATATTTAATTATTTTCAGGAACAACAACTATCTTTGTAAAAAAAAAAAATAGTTTTAATGTAGCTAACACTTGGTTAAAATTCAGTTTAATTTAATATGCCGTATTGATTAATACGTACTAATTATGCACCACCTTATATGTTTATGGTATACGATTTTTTTTTTTCTATTGTTATTATTTGCCAAATCCACATGGGAATGATTGGTGGTTGTATTTTAGGATATGTGGATATTAAAATATATTCAAGGAACATTATTATATACAATATACTAACATTATGTTAATAGGTATACTATATTGTTGATGTTTTTGTTGAGAAATAATATATACCAACTAGATAGCTTAAACTTATGTTAAATATCAAGATGACATTATTGTTTTTAAATGGCTTAAGTGCAATTAAAAATAATTCTTGTGTCTAACTGACGTTTTATAAAAAGACTAATACTAAATATTGAAGACATTCAGATAAGAGATAATTATTTTATACAATTATTGTGATTATTAGTGGCCTCTGAAAAATTTAATAACATTATTGTTATAATTGTATTATTCAATGCTAATTACTATTGGTTATATTTTGACCAAAATTAAGTGAATTAACTATGATTTCATGTACTTAATAACAAAATTGAACATTTTTGTAAAATCCTTCTCTCTTTGTTTTTGCTTTGTGGTAAATATTATACACAAGTTATTAGAAAACTTTAGACAATATTTTTAGCTGCCTAAGAACCTTTGTACTTAATTATTGTTGTCGTATAAATTATATATAAATATAAAAATATTATTCGTTTTTATGTGAGTATATTAGAAATATTTAGTTATTATTTATTAGATAATACCAATGGTGTTGTAATAATTTAACCAGTATTAATTTAATTAATTAAAATTGGTTATTATGAGCTCCGAAAACAAATGCATTCATATATTTTAAAAAAAAAAAACTAATATTTTAACCGAAAATAAAGAAAATCCAGTGTAAGACAATTATTTGGTATGGAATTACATTTTATATACCTGCTAATAAATTTTAATTTATGGATTATACTATAAATAAATAAATGTATGTGTGTATATATATATATATATGAAATTAGTTTTTACAAATTATTGATGATCTGATTTATTATCATTATAAATCGGATCATCAATAATTTATTAAACTAATTTTAAGTTGATTTCTATTTGAAAAATGTATAGATAATATTTTATATTAATTAACAGTAATATAAGTCTTATTAACATTATTTTAATTTCAAAATATACCAAATAAAACGTTGAAATCAAAGAAGTACTGTATTATCGAAATATCAAACAGGCTAAAACTACTTTTAACAGACACATTTTTAGCTGACAATCAGGTATTCAGTGGATCTAAAAAGTTTCCATACACTGATACATTTTTTCCATTACGTATAATGATAGTTAAAAATTTGAATAACTTTATATTTTTAACAACAATTTATTAGGAAACACATAAAAATTATTTTTTTAGAAATATAAAGCATTTATATTAATTATTTTATTATTTATATATATATTTATAAATTAATGTAGACAAATAACAGCAAAAAAGTTTCCATACAACATAACATAAATATTTTTAACTTTATACAATATAAGTAATAATTATTATTACTTCAATATAATTAATCGTCAGTTGGTCCTACTTTAGCTGTAATTACTTCGTGAATTCGCTCTTCCATTGATTTAACTAATTTTATTGTAACAGTAGAGCCAATACTGTTCCAATTTCATATATTGCATTTATCAATTGATTTTTGTTTCAGTTCGATAATTTTTTGACGTCTACCTATTTCATCTCATAAATGTTCTATCGGATTCATGTCTGGTGATTTTGGAGGTGTATAACACACTTGTTATAACAACATTCTTTAACTTTTTTTGCGGTATCTATGTTTTGGGTCGTTATCTTTTTAAAAATTAAACTAATTGCCAATGTTTAGTTTTTCAGCACTGGCATGTAAATTATTTCTCAAAATGTTTAAATATATATGTTGATCCATAATTTTAATTATCATTATTTGTAATGGAAAAAAATTAACATCAGTATACGGAAACTTTTTCGACCCACTGTATTATATTTAAAACGCACGACTAATTGTGTGAAATAAAAGCACAGACTAGAGTGAATTTTCATATTTTTTGTCATGAATTAATATCCTTTACTCGTTTATGTAGAAATTTACATTATTTAAAATCCTGTTTTATGTATAAAGAATGCAAGATAAACCCTGGGATATATAGATTATGGTATTCTGGTAACCGTGTAATTGCATTCGAAACTGATACCTAAGTCACTCGGGTAGGAGAAAACCGGTTACGAATTTCTCTTGGATATTTTCTCCGCGTTTGCAGTAAACGATTGTTATATTTAGTTGGTTGAGTTGTAGCTAATAACCTTAAATACCCATCCACAGGCCAAATTCGTATTATTTTGTTCTTGTGTCGTCTACGTCGACATACAAATTCAATACATATGCACATATGTACAAGATTTCTTTGTATTTTCTCCGTTAAAATCTAAAGTCTCCTATACAAGGTCGTGACCATTTTCAGTTTGCAGATATTGGTAACTATAACGCATTTTCATTTGCATTTAATTTTTTTGTGTGTTATATTGCGTTATACTTAGTAAGTCAGTGACGCTGTACACAGTCACAAATAAATAGATACAATGAGTAATTGTATTTTGAGGTTCCATATGGTTTTATAGTATATTATGTTTAATGCAGCACTTTATTCAATCTTATGGGAGCGATACGTAGAATTAATTTATTCTTTTTCAATGAAATGTCGGATACCAATGTTTTTCAAACAAATATCATGGAACTCTTTTCTATTGATATAAAAATGATTTTATTAAAAAAAAACTTTTTTCATACAAAGTTTATATTATACTTACATATCCATATTATTAATATGTTATTATTTTTTATAGTAGTTAATTTGGTTGATGTATCATAATATTAATATTTTTAATGATATTAAAAGCAAGTATAATAATAGCAATAAAATGTTTCCTGAGTTTTGAGGAGGTAAATGGGATATTAAATTCTTTGTTTGTTGATGTGAACTAGTAGTAATGCAGAACAAAAAAACCAGTTCCTTATTTTCGCGAATTGTAATGAATTTTTCCAGTTGAATAACTTGGAAGTTGAAACAAACCGATTTCAGTTCAAAGGAAAACATGACCATAATCATAACTTTTAAAATTTAATATAATATTATTGAAGTGGATTTTTTTGGTGTAGTTATAAATCATCTTATTAAAATATTTATATATAAATTCTATTAAATGTTGTGCAATTGCTATTTACCTAAGCAATACACGTGAAATACTATTAACATTTAACATTTACAATTCTATTGGAATTTTTGTTAGTTTTATTTACTTTGATTAAATATTTCATAATCCGGCAAATGTCTGTAATTATCATGATTATGTTATAAATAAATACCTACTGCGTATATGTATATATCCATATAAATATAGCTAGAAATTATACAGAAAGGTGTTAAGTACAATTTATAAGATTTAGGAATAATTAAGAAGTGGTTTTGGAATTTAGCAACACCACTTCAAATTTCTGTTCGTATTATATCTTATTTGTATTTAATGGAATATACTGCTTCATAAGTAGCGGTACCTACTTAGGCTTTGCAACATAAGTAGAAGATTGTTATTTATTATAATAATACAAATATTTTGTATTATTGATTATAGAATTATGTAGTCTAGTCTATCAATATATAGTCAATGGTAATTAAATAATAGACATTGCTTGTTTTCTTGGCAAAGACAAATATATATAAGTTTATGTTTATGTTCAGCTGATGCCTGATACTGTAAGAGTAAAACGATTAATTAAAATTTTTGGATAAATAGTAATTTGTATTATTTAAATCTTTAAATAATAAGTTAATAATTATAACAAGTTATTCTTATTTAGTCAATGAGCATAGATCAAAAGAATAGTATAGTAATGCCTGGTTATCGGTGAAGGTTACATTTCAGCAAAGTTGAGCGACTCGTGCGACTGAGATTTTGGTCGCACAAACCGCACAAACCGTTGAATAACGAATTCCCTACAGAACAAATGTCGACGCGCCGTGGACAGCTAGTCCGCAGGCACGTTTGATCTGTTAACAAGTTAATGGTGTTTTTATAATATATGCTAGTGAAATATATTTTATTATTAAACTAGACATGTTACGAAGTCAGAAAAAAAATGCTCATCAAACTACTTCTTTTAGAAGAAATAAACAAAGAAGAAACAATAATCGAACATGAAATTAAATTATGCAACACAAATTTGTTTTTCACTAGAAAAATTGAAGGACTTTACAACATTATGGTCAACGGTTTGGTGCGTTTTAACTTTCTCCGGAGCGGTCGCAGTCGCGCATTGACAGCCACATGCGTTCGTCGTGCGCAGCTGCAGCGGTGTAGGGAAACTATTCTCTATGAAAATGGCAAAACCAGTAATGTGCGGCCGAAATTTCGGTCGCGCTACGTCAGCTGCACGAGTCGCACGGTACTGTCGTGTCCTAAGGAATCACATATTAGATACGGTGTCCAATGTGCGACCGATCACGTTCTACCGTTTATTTGCGTTTTCCATTGACTGGCGTCCTACTCGTGAATGCAACGCGCGACAGATATTTTATCGTCGCGACCCTCGACAATACCATAACGAGAGCAGTGAATTAAGCATTAAAGTATGTTTTAAAAATAAACGAAAACATTTTAACCCTTAGCTACACGCAATCATTAAGGTCTCTTAAAATATTTTTTAATAATATTAATATTTTTCAATTTTAAAAATTGGTTTTTATTTATTTTTATGCCTGCTACTCTTGTTTCTACATAGAGTAACTATTATTTTATGAGTCTTTAGACTAATAGCTGTCATAACACATATTATTCCTAATTAAACAATAAACGTGTATATAGGTTATCGTAATGGTATATATCTGTATACTTTTTGGGTCTTTCAAAAATATTTGTATTGATTTTGCTTTTATACAACCAATTTTTTTTTTAAGAATTCTACTTATATAGGTGTGACAAATTCAATAACCAAATGTTAAAGATTCACCCGTAGTCAATTATTTACATAAATAAAAAAAAATTATTTTAAATGTTATATTTATATTTTCTATCTAAACCTATTTAGTAGTTTAAATGCATACCTCAAGGTAATTGCCAATTTTTCCGCCGTTAAAATGGGATCTTTTACTTTCCTTGATGGTAATTTTGTAAGTTCCAATTCAACTAACGATAGCAAAAAATCGAATTGTTTGCGACTAATACCAAAAAACTTCCAAAATTTAACGTCATTTTTGAACAAATGTCTATTTATTATAATTTTAAAATATCCTTCAGTATCTTGGTTTTAAAATAATTACTTTTTTTTAAGCATTAAATATAAAAATAATACTTCATTCTCTTCAAATTCATCTTCTAGTAAATGTAGAATTAATTTATTATTATTTAAAATGTACAGTAACTCATTATCAGACATGTTGGTACGTCACTCTTTAATAGACATCGGCGTACTACTGACAATATTTAGAACCGAGTAGTTACTACCAGTCGCGCATTGGACACCGTTTTTATTTTTTTGATTTTATAAATCACAATTTTGTGAATCTGTATTTTCTACAATTTCAAATTTATTTAAAAACACTTTCCATAACACTGCGTCATATTAATTCTTTATTTTTTTTGTAATTCTTGAATACTAGATTCGTTCATTTCGTACTGTAATAAATTACGCTACATTATCACAACTTTTTATTTTATTCAGACAAATTAAATTGAAAACAGAACAATTGAGGTTTATTAACCGTACACGTGTAGTTAGACCTATACGTAACATAATTACCTTATTTGGCTTGTCTGTAATAAGTACTTATGTACATATACAGTTGTATAGTTATATTAATGATTCAATAATATTTTTAAATTATCAAAATATTATTTAGTTATACCTAAATTAATCTATCATGCAATCTATGGTTATACCTAAGGATATAACAACAATTATCTACCAAAATTATACTACTTAAATTATCTGCAGTGCCTGTATAATATTGATAAAATGTTAATATTTTATCGCGGACTCAACCACTGATAAAAACTCCATGGAAAACAAATGAATAATAACTTTTAATTAGAAACACACTTTTTGTGATAATAAAAAAATTAATTCTATGAGCTGGAATCGTTTGAATAATCCATGAATAATTAAATATTAATAAATCCTTAGAAATACATGATCCTGGCGCACTTTTATACGTTGCCTATATTCCACGGTGAACGTGACATAAATATATAATATATTGTCAGCTTTTAAAATTAATATTTATATAAATAAATAAGTTTTTTTTATGATTACATGATATTTAATTGTTATTATTTTATAAAAAAAAATAACTTTAATGAGTGAGTGAATAGTGCATATAACTATTATGGCAACGATGAATGATTATTGCGTTCGACAAAATATTTGATACATATGTAATTATAAAATAATAAAATTGTTCTAACAATTTTACAGATTTATAATGTGTTCTAAGTTTTTATGTATAGTATTGTATACATACTTATTATGTCTATGTTTATTTAATTCATATTTCTATTGACATACTTAGTGCATAATCAAATTAATCAAAATTTTAAGTTGAATATACTGAATATACTGAAGTCTATAAATAGAAAAGTCTATAAATATGTGATTATAAGAAAATTATCATTAAATATAAGTTGTCATATTTTGATTAATAAAGCAATTTATGTATTTTAAATTAGATATTTTCCCAAATGTCATACTATTGTAGAAGACCTTTTCAAGATGCTATAGACAATTCAATTAATCGATGGCCTCAAGATGAAATCGGCATACTGGATGGAAATTGTTCTTTTGATATTGACGTAATTTAGTACTACAATACATAAACCTATTATAAGTAGGACTTGAATTTCTATAGATTAATTATAAAGAGTACCTATTAATATTTACTTACTCAGAACTAGAGCACGGATGTGTATTCATTTGCATATTTATTCTGGTTAATCATATGATAAGCTAAGTGAGCACAAAATTTGTTCCATAACATAACAATTTAAAAAATGAAACGTTATTAGCGATTATTTTTGTATATTTTTATGCATATTTAGGGTTTTTTTTAGCTCATATTTGGTTGGTTTTTAACGCCTATAAAATCAGCGCTCTACTTAGAACTTATGAAATAAAATATAAAATGTACAAATATTTTAAGTACTACGCATTAAAAATTAATTTGTTTAATGATTATAGATTATATTAGATGATGGGAGTATATAATTATAACACCTTAAATACGAAGACGTAGAATTGTAAATTTTAAAATTTTAAATAAAAATTATTATGAAATTCGATTACCACTTTTATTACACTATACTTATATAACACACTTTTATTAATAAAAACTAAATGTTTGTATTACTTTTATCCTCAATTAATTATTTAATGAAATTTGCACAAATAATTTAAATAAATATCTAATTTTAATTATGACTATATTTTTAACTACCAACTTGTACAATATACAATTTTGAATCAAATTCCTTTCAAATTGAAAAACAAAATTGTTTTCTATATACTTGGTTATATTTTTGGGTAAATTATATATTGAAAAAATACTTTAAACCCCGATTTTTGTTAATAAGTCTAGTTAAATCGTAAAGTAATAAATATACAATTTTTTAGTATTTAGGAAACGTTGAAGTTTCTGACCCGTCAAATTCAAAAATATGCCATGCATCGTTTGTAAAATTATATCAGAAATATATGACAGATGTTTGCTTTTCGAATCCAGCCTTATTGTGGATTACGGGGTATGAGTTAAGAATTGTAGAAAAAAAATCAAAGGTAAATAAAAATCAATGAAGATAGTAAAAATATGTATACATATCGAGCTATCGCTATATACTCCTTTATTATTATTATTTTTTAAATTGAAGGAGTTTAGTTATTGGATATGTTATTCTTATTTGTTTAACTTTTATTAATATTTATCTATCTTTTTGTATTTAGAATGTAAAATAACCAAATCAATTTAATTTAATATTTAAATTTCTTATGTTTAGAATTTAATTTTAGCTCAAATCATTGAAAATATAGTGTTTTGTGCATCAGCCATAGACAACCAAGATCAATTTTTCTACACTTGCAGAGATACTTATAACAATCGATGGTTATGTCATTTGTTTGTTGTTAACAAACAATTATCGGTATGTATTTTTCTGATTTACCATGTTTTAGAATTTATATTTGTGCTTGATAAATAATAAATGTCTTTTGTAATTAGAGTAATCGACTGTGCAGAGCTGTAGGTTTTGCGTTTCGAGTATGTCTGAAACGAAAAACCATACGGGAAGGACTTACTTCGAATAATACAAGATCCATAGGTTAAATAAGCAACAGACTATACATTTATTGTACATCGTCTTTTGTAAGAAACAAGTTATTAAAAAGTTGTGTTAGATTAATAATTAAAATAAATTTATTGTTTGGACTAATAATTATAACGACTAATTTTATTTATATTGTGAAGAAATTAAAGATTCACCCACCTTTAGTCAACTAAAGAATAACTTAAAATATTTTATGATATATTATAAAAATCAATTATTTTGGGGCAGTATTTCCTGAATTAATTTTCTGCCAGACTGCCTAAAAAATTCTAAAAATGATTGTGGATTCCTAAATAAAAATAGTAAAATAATAAATAATAATAATAATCTTGTACATATTTTAATGGTATAAAATTTAAAAATTTAAGTAAGTATATAATAAAAATTAAAGCCATAAATATTATTAATAGCTCTAGACAGCTCAAAATGTATATAATTTGAACCATATTGTCTATTACCGTGTTTATTTCAATTTGCTGTGATTACAAGCACATTTTAATTTTTAAAATTATATTTTTTGCGTTTTTATATATGAGTACAATGGAATGTACGTATGAAGGTAAGTACAATTTAAATATATATTTACCACAATTTAATAATCGTCTACAATTATAAATTTTGCCAAGATATATAGAATTTAATTTTTAAAGTAACTCATAAAAACTCATATTGTTTTCATTGTAGTCAGAGTCAGGTGCGTATTGGCCCACTGGAATACCGGGAAAATACCGGTAGGCCCTTTTAAAAATTATAAGACCTGAGCCCTTTATCAAATAGATACCTGTAGTTTCAGTTAAATTCAGTAATTTTATTATTTTTAACAATTTTAATTGAATAATTGAAGAAAGAAAATTATATAAAGGACAAATAATAAATTTCGTTGATTATTTACTAATAATGCAATTTTTAGTATACTACTCGTATAACTACTAGCTTCAATCATATTTAACTATTTTATACTTATACATACTAACATTGATTATAAATGATGTATAATTAGTATATATTATATTCATCAAAAACAAATAATTGTTATTTATAATTCTAGTGAATTATAATAAGAGCGCTAGACATGATAAAACGCCATGCGGGTACATGGTATACTATGACAGTATTTGTGTATAATAAAGTTATTATAAATTACTTGGATTATCTAATAATTATCAACGATAATTTTGAATATTCTCGGGAAAATTATAGTAATATACACATATATGTGTACAAGAAAAAAATGTAATTCATGTTTATTATACATAACAAATGTTATGTATGAGTTCAAAATGTATTCTTGAAAGCCAAGGGTGGTGAACCTTTTTTCGTTCAACTACCAAATTTTCCTTTTTAGGTCTTGAAAATTGTTGACGTGCCTAAAGAATATTATATTTTCTAAGAATAAAAATAAAATTACAAATTTATTATATTATTAATATTAAATTTTAGTCATTCTTAATAAAACATAACCAGCAATTGTTCATAGGTTAAAACATTTCTTTCCGTTTTAATTAAATTAAATTAAATTTGTTATGGCGAATAGGCTTTCAAAAACTAAAGTTGATGAAAAATATGAAAGCAGAAGGAATATTGTAATTTTTAAAACATATATAATTTATTTATTTGAATTTCTTACAACCAACATTTTATAAATAGTATATATATATTTTTTTTGTGTACAATTTTTAATAATTTAAATTTTTTGCGCGTGCCATTAAAATTTGGTCAACGTGCCATAGGTTCGCCACTCCTGCTTTAGACTATAATGGATTATTTAAAGATTGTCTTTTAACAATTCCTCTTACACAAGTAACGTGTGAACGATCGTTTTCTAAATTTAAAATTATAAAAATACATTTAAGAAGTTGTTTAGCACAAGATAGTTTTGAATCATTGTTTTTGATGAACTGTGAAAGGAAATTGTTGGCCAACCAGGAGCGACTACAAGAGAGGGAGGCGAATGGAGCAATCGTCCCTCCCATGGCCTTTTTTTTTTTTTTTACAAATATATATCAGACTAGGAAAATAAATAAAAGTACACCGTAAAGTCATAAGATATATTGTCATTTTGAAATAAAACAAGTATTATCATGTTATCATATTGGTGGTATACATAATATGGTGGTATGTGGCCCTTCTAGTATTTAGTCATACTCATGGATAAAATTTAGTTCAATCATGGTTGTAATTATAAGCATTGGAGAAATCTAATATCAAATCATAAATTGCAAATATATACTTATATATAAACCTATATTAATATATATCTATATTTGGAATATTATTAACTCTTTTGGAATTTTCTTTATGAATATTAGTTTAAATACTAAAATCTTGAATTTTAGAGTGGCTTGTTTTTAAACTTTTGATTTTTAAATGGAAATATAGAAGAATATTATTCTTATAAATTAAATTTTAATTCATAAAAAAATATCCTTATAAATTTCTGGTATTAAAAATAAGGGCTGTCATTTAAAAATCAAAAGTTGATACTCAATTAAGGAAAATATAATTCTTCTAAAATATTCAAGATTTATATATTTGAATTTATTTCCCAAAAGAAAGTTCAAATTAAAGTTAATACTTTTTTTAATAATGAGTGTTATGTGTTGAATGAATATTAAATATAGGTATTTATTTTTATATTTTAAGCTTTTATGTATAGTTTTTTTTTTTTTTTTGCTTTATTATTATTTCTTTGCTTTTTTATGCTTATTAGATTGAAAACTTGGTTGAGAAATCAAATGGGACAAGCGCGCTTAACTGGTTTGAAACTTATGAATATTCTTAGAAAAATTCCATAAAACACCAATAATACAATCGACAATAATACAAATTGAAGATACTAACCAATAGGTACTGGAAAGAATGGATAAAGAGAAGGAACGGCTGCATACGAATTGCGTCCCAAAATACAAAAATATACATCGTGATATCCGATTTGCGTCCACGATTTTTTTCGCGACATGTAATATAAATATATATCATTTATGCATTCAAACTCAGTCATAATTTTTTTTAATAAATTCTTCTTTTTCCGCATCCTCTCTTTATTTGTTTCAATACTTCAACAAATTGAAAAATATTAGGATACAATGAATAAAACATCTCATTTAATTTTGAGTGAAACGATTCATATGCGTTGGTGGTACGCATTAACGAGTTTGAAAACAGTCCATAATGACGGTTGATATTTACTTTCTAGCGAAATATAATTTTTTTTAAATAATTAAAAAGGCTATAAACTCTTTCATCGTAAGACTTTATAGCTATTAGGTCTTCGTAAAAACAGTTATTAACTTCATCGGATTTTAAAAATTAATGACCAAAGAAGAATTTCAAAAATTTTCTAATTTCAGATTCATTTTTAAAAACTATAGATAGATAGACCAAGACTTTGCTTTTTTCTCCAGATTGATTGTCCTAGAAGAAATCTACAGCTTTTGCGTATGACATCAGGAAAAATATCTAAAACTGCTGAGAGTATTGCTTGTTCGAAGTCTGCATAAATTATAATTGGTGCAAAATTTAATGGAATGTCGAAGTAAGACTAACGTTTACACGAACAAAATTAATTTCCAACAATAAATTGTAGGGTGATATTTACAGATAAAATATCGAAAATCGAGATTATCTACAGGTTTATCACTAAACAATATACTAATCTATGCAATAATCTCAGTTGGTGAAAAACTCATTGCCCGAGAAATCCGCGGATGCAACTCAGAATGTCGTGACAAAACCGCGGACACAACTAGGATGTGTCGTGGTAAAACCACGGACGCAACTCGGACAAAATATCATTTAAGTACGCAATTCGTTTGCGCCGGAAAGAACTATTAACTATAGTAAAAGCTCGGAATACATTGGTGACATTATGAGAAATAATCAACGATAAAATATAATCCAGCTTATATTACAAGGAAAGAGAAGTGTCGGAAGAAGACGAATATCTTGGATGAAGAATCTCCACGACTGGTATAATACAATATCAATAGATTTATTTTGGGCATAACTTGACATGAATAACATTACCAATATGATATCCAACATCCGGAACGGACAGGAACTCATAGAAGAAAATGTAATTAAATTATGATAAAATATAATTTTTATAACAAAAAAATATAAGAATAATTATGATAATAATCTGTATGGTAATCTGTAGAATCATACCCTACTATACTGGTGAACATTACGTTGATATAATAATATTTATACTAATGTGGGCTACTAATGGTATAATTGTTAGTATAAAAATAATTTTGAATTATAAAAAAAAATTGATTAATGTATAATATATTTGAATAACAATAGTTTCGAGTAATAATTAATTGAAAAAAAATTATATTACTTTGGTCTCCTATGCAAACGGGTCCGGGTAGTAGGTAAGTTGAGTCCCGAGAAAAAAATAATACTAGGTAAATTGGACGTTTCGCCTCCGCCGTTTCGTCCCCGTTTATTATTAAGATAGGGAATTTGATCTTCAGGAGTTATATAAATTTATTTTAATTATATTATTTGTATAAATGTAACAGCAATAAATAATCATATAATATTTATAATTTATGTTTACTTATTATTATTGTACTTAAATTATTATTATTATCACTATAATTAGTTTTTTTTTGTTGATGCGCACCTGTAGCCGTTCGTCGATTGTGGTGTGTATGGCTTATGCATTATACAGTTATTGTGGATTTAAATTTTTTGTGCAATTGTACTTTTTAAAATTAATTTAAATTTTAAGTTAAAAAAAAACGATTTAAATTTAGTGATTTAAAATTCCAGGGGCCCAACGTCCTATGGGTAGGTATAAATAAATCTACATAACTCCTGGAGGCCAAATGTCCTATCTTAATAATAGACAGAGACGAAATGTCCGTGGGCTCGTTTTTTTTTTCGGTGGCGAAACGTCCTTTTACCGTAAATTGGATCCCGCCAAAAACAAATTAATTTTATTAATAATATCCAAAAAAGTGGAGTTAGTATGAATTTCGTCCATAAAGTTTAAAATATTAGGATATGGTCTGTAAAATCGACGGTTTAATCGTAAATTATATGATTCACAGCTATTGATTGTATGCACGGTGGTAGCAGAAAATTGAAACCAAAATCTGGTATTTAATATTTGGAAGAAATTTAATATCAGCTGAGGTACAGGTATAAACACAGATTATATGGATATAATATTATATATTTATATAATCTGTGGTATAAGTATCTAGTATATAATTGTAAAATATCCATCAAAAACAATCATTATAAAAATTGATGATAACTGATACAAATTAATATGCCAAACATAATTGTATATACGTTCACGCCCTTATAATATATCTATCTTAATTAAACGTAATCAAAGATTGTTAAAAAGAAATCAGATTATTAGCCGGGACTCAACTTACCTACTACCTTTTTTTCCTTGTGACTCAACTTACTGCTTTCAAAAAGTACCCAATTTATCGCGGACCCAATTTACCTAGCCCCTATTAATTTTGAGTTTATATCAATTACGTCGAAAAATCGCAGATAAAAAAAGGAAAATTAAGGGATGGAAAAAAAGGTATACATCTGTAGCGTTGGTATAAAAAGGGTATAATTTATAGATATACATCTATTACGCTGATCGATATTCGAGTTAATACATTTTACGATTACCTCATTGATACATATAATGATGAAAATGCAACTTTTCCCCCGTATCTTTGGTTATCGTGTAAAATATCAGGCAAAAGAACAACAAATGCCTGTGAGGCATTTCACTCAACGTTTGGGAAATATTTTTATTCACCTCGTCCATTTTTGTTTTTTATAAAGTTATAAAAATAATGTAACGCAACAATCATAATATGTGTTCTCTTAGTTATTACAAATATACCAAACTCTAAATTTATGACAAAAGAATAAATAGTAAAATAGACATAACTAATTTTAATATTAGACCTAAGAACTTTTCAAAATTTTTAGGATTAGTGTAAATACCAAGTATTTAGAATGATAAGTTTGATTTTAATTTTAATTTTTGTTTTTAGCCATTATAATTTTTACATGTATTGTATAGTTGTTATACCGGCGCAACAGATGTATACTATACAGGTAGTGTCCTAAATTTGGCGCAATTGATGAATACCGTTAATTTTATCTTATAATTATTTTTCTGAAATTTGTTGATCTGACATTTTAAATATTAAGGAAAAAAATGCATACAAATATATTTCAGATGAAACAAATGTTGAATTTTACTCTTTTATTTCCAAATTTTAATAATAAAAAGTATAATAAGTTTATAATGAGCGTTGATAGATTATAATAACAGAGTCCTGATTAAAGTTAAAAACTTCTTATTGGAAATTAACAACTTCTTGAATACCTGATAGTTTATCGAAAATCATTAATAATAATTTAATTTTAGACAACGTACCTATTTAAAAAACTATCAAACGGGTCGAAATATTTTTTGGGAGTTTATTTTATGTGAATTGGTCATACTTGATTTCTGTTATTGATTATGTTATCATCGAACAGTTGAACTGTGTTCCATAACTATAATTTCAATATAAAGCTTGTATTTATACTGAGTTTTAAATCTTTTTGGAGATCATGGTAAACGTTTTAAATTACAAATTTTTTGTTTTTAATTAATTTGTGTAATAATGGCAATGCAATTTAAAAAACCCAAACGGAATTTACGTGTTAGAGACACTGATGGTCTCTATGATAATGAAAATGAGGAACAAACAGAGGTAGATTCAGTACTTAAGCTACCAAAACCACCTAAAGAAAAAATATTGAAGAAAGTAAACACTTTGAGTTTTGGCGACGAGTTAAATGAATGTAATTATTTTTATATTTAGTATTAATTTTTGTGCTCAACTTAATGATGTTTTTTTAAAGGTGATGATGGTGAAGAATTTAAAGTTAAAAAGTCTTCTTATAGTAAAAAAATTAAAAAGCAAATGAATAAAGAAAAAATGGGTCGAGACAAAATAGAAAATGGCAAAAAATCTAAAACTGTTAGTGATACAATTAAACCAATTAAAGAGAAACAAACAAATTTTAATGTAAATATATTTATTATCTTTACTGCTTGTGAATGTAATAATTATTTAATTTAATATGATTTTTCAGTCTGAACCTCTAGAAAAAGAAATAATGCTTACAGGCCGTGCTGCTGAAATGGCTGGCTATATATCATCTGACGAAGAACCTGATTCATATAATTCATCTTCACATAGGTTTTCTAACCCGGATCAAGTTAAACTATTATTAAGAAGTAAAAACCTTGGGTTTAATATTTATAGCAATTTAATTGTTTATTATTATTAAATATTATTTAAATATATTTTAAGAGGGTCAAATTCCTGATGCTGCTTTAATTCATGCAGCTAGAAAACGTAGACAACAAGCACGTGATTTAGGAGAAGATTTTATACCAATATCAACACAACCACAAAGGTATTTTTTTTTAAAATAAGCAATCATAATAATTTATAAAGATTGTTTACTTTATAATATTAATTTTTAAGTGAATCCAATGCTGATAATGAACAAGTTACCGGTCGACGTTTAACTCGAGAAGAAGATGAAATAGAAGATAGTGATGATGATGGTATAATTGTTATGTCTGGAATTGTGAGTCAAGCTGAAGATCGAAAAAAAAGCCTACATACTACTATGGCTGGTAATTAATACTTAATAATGTATTTATTTTATACTAAAACATTTGTTTTAAATATATTCATTTTTTAGAACGTACTAATAACAATAGTGATTTTGAAGATCCTGATGAACTTGATGAAGATAATGATTGGGAAACTCAACAGATAAGAAAAGCTGTTACTGGATCACAGTTAGCTGCAGCTCAACAGGAATCTGTTGGCTTGGCTGCCATGTATAACAATGTTACTTCTCAGTCTATGGTTGTGCAAGAGCAATCTATTGCACAGACAATGATAAATCAAAGACCTCGTTTCCCTGACTCCTATGTTCCTCAAGGATTGACGATTTTATTGAACCCCGATGAAATCATCAATAAAACTAGGGAAATGTAAGTTATTATAATATTCTTGTAGTTTTTATGTTTATTGATTGTATTTATTTTTAGATTAAATGAGTTGAAAGAAAAACGGATTCCAGATCAAAAATATTTTGAAGATATGACTGATGAAATACCAGAGATTAAGAATAAAATTGAAATACTAAAAAAAAATGTTCCAGAATTAGCTGATTGTTTTCAGTTTTATCAAGATTTGCGTGGGTACGTCACTGATCTGGTAGAATGTCTTGATGAAAAGGTAGGCGAGTTTTCTAGTTATAGTGATGTTATTTCAATTATCAGACTAATTAAAGAACTACTGTTAAAGAAATAATTGGAAATATTTTATTCCAATAATATGTTTATGTTATTTTAATAATAATTTGTTTTTAAATATATAAATTTAGATTTTTTTATTATTTTCAACTTTTAGTAGTAAAAATAAAACATTTTAATAGGCGTTTCAAATAAATATTAAAATATTTTATATTAGTTCATGAAAACTGTAGTAAATAATATAAATATTAAATTTGAAATTAATTAAGATACTACTAAACTAGAGAGGGATATTATGGCCAAGTGATGTGTTTAAATGTAAAGTTGTCAGTAGTTTTTATTTGCTTTTTGCGAAACCATCTTGATTGAAGAAACCTGCCACCTCCTTACTTAACCTAGTGTTTATCTTTATTGTATTTAATGGTTATAGCTGCTGCAGATTAAAAATAAAAAAACACATAAAAGTTCAGTTATTGTTTGTTTTATTTAAAAAGAAATCCATAACAATTTTGTTAGAAAAAAATACAGTTTTATATACATTTTTTATATTTTTAAATTATAGAATGTCATAACATCCTTAATTTGATCATAAATTATTTAAAACATCAATTGTCCATTTCAACTATTTTAAGAATGCTCAATCATATCTGTTCTGCTTACATAACAATATCATCTATCAATTCATTATATAAACAGACAATAATCTTATTTTTCTAAGAAATATTTATAATTATTTGTTTTAACACATTGACTTTATATGTCTTAGCAGTTCCCACTTAATGCGTATGTTACTTTTTTTATTCATTTTATTTTATTTTAATACGGGCTTCAGCCTAAAGTACAGAATATAAATTTAACATAATAAAGTACAATACAAAATGTGTACTTAGTAGATACTCGTATAACAATTAAATAGAATTTAATTTTGGTAATAAGAAAAAAAATTGTATGTATTCATAACACATTAACCATTTTTTCAACTTTGAACATATGAACTTTCATGACACCAATTGGTGTTATTAGTGTCACTGAATTTTTTTTTCAACATTGTGCATGGAGTTCAATAGCATCTTGGTTATTTTTGTTGACTTTTTTAAAGATGCAAAGGAAGTATATCAAATTAAATGAAAAATATACAAGTATTGCAATAATCATAAATATTGATTATACTCATAATTGATTTTTATTATTATCTGAAAATTAAAAATTAAATAAAATACAATTTATTGTGTATGAAACAATTTTTAAAAAAAATATGAATAAAATTAATTTTGGTTTATTATTACTGATATAGTTATATGAAAACTAAAAATTAACAAAAAATACAATGTATTGCGTTTGAATTTTTTTAAAACACACAAACTTGGTTTTTTGGGCAAACGTCATAGTAGTTATATTATTTTTTCTGATACTGTTTTTGTAACACAGCAGACATCTTTTCCTTAAATTTCTCCCCTTTTCGCCTATTTCATGCGTAGATGGTATATATTTGCCAATACTCAATGATTTTGAAAGTGTTTTTACTTTAGGTAATATTTTACTTAAAACAATTAAGCGAAATCATATAAACTTAATGTTGTATCAATAGATATTATGGTCATATATCCAAACTCTGTACAAATACATATCTTTAAACATGCATTTGTTCATGCTAAATAATAATAAAATAACATTCAGCCTCACGTAGCAAGTTATAAACCATTTACTTTTAATATACACTAGACGCCATATGGTATCAAACACGTTACTGATTGATACTCACGACGCCAATTGGTGTCAGTATACAGTTAATGTATTAAATAAGTTTTTGTTGTTTATAGACACCTGTACTTGTGGAATTAGAACAACGTCTATCTAAGTTGTACGAGAAAAGACGTACAGATCTAACAGTAAGACGAAGACAAGATGTTAGAGATCAAGCAGATGAAGCTGCATCTAATAATAGTAATTATATAATTAATACTGTTTGTTTAAAAAAATATTAATTTAATTTTGCAAATAGAATTGGGAACATCTTCAATTACTAATTCAAGATCTGAAGAGCAACAAAGAAGAGCTGCAGAACGTGAAGGTCGTCGTATAAGACGGATGAGAATGAGAGAAATTAAAGCAATTAGTAAACATGCAGATGGTATGTCTAGTGATGAAGAAGTTCCTGAAACAGATGCATCAGCATTTAGATCTCAACTAGGTATGAACTCATTTCAATTGTTTACGCAATTTTAAATTAATTTTCAGATCAATTTCTAAATACTTTAATTTTATGTATTTTTTTTTACAGAGATTATAAAAAGTGATTCCACTCTGTTATTGGATGATGTTCTCGAAGAATTTGCATCAGTTGATTTAGTTTTAAAACATATGTTGGAATGGAAAGATAAACACCTAGAAAGCTACATAGAAGCATATGTCAATGTGTGTTTGCCAAAATTAATTGGACCTTATGTTCGCATTGAAATGCTGACGTGGAATCCATTGGAAGTATGTATTTAAAATATAAAATAAAAACATAAATAAATAAAATTGTATAAATTAACAGTACATTTTCTTTTACTATTCATAGCTATCAAAACTAATAATAATAATAGAAGTAATCAATTGTGTACTGTAAAGGTATAATTTGTAATATTTATAGGATGATCTTAATTTGGAGAATATGTTTTGGTATAAATGTGTTCAAAAATATACAATGAAAGGAATGAATAGTGTGGATCAGTTGTCAAAAGATGTTGATTTAGAATTAATACCCAAGATAATAGAAAAAGTTGTGCTCAATAAAATTGATCGTATGTACATGTTTAAAGAATAATGATATATAATGATGTATTCTTATTATTTAACCTTTTTTTTTTTTTTTGTTAATCTATAGAAATGATAACAAGTCAGTGGGATCCTCTTTCATTTACACAGACAAAACACATATCTAATGTTATTATGAACATACTGCAAAAATATCCTACTATTGATCCAGATAGTAAATTATTAATGTCGCTGTTAACACATTTAGTGGATAGAATTCGAGATGCAGTTGATTACGATGTATTTATTCCCATTTCTTCTAGACAGTAAGTTTAATAAATATTTTAAGTATAAGTACAAAATGTTATCATATTTAGATTTATTAATATTATATTTACAATAATGTTTATAATTTTATTTACTTTTAGAGTAATGAATACCGGTCGTATGAATGTATTTTTTCAAAGACAATTTAACATGGCCGTAAAACTGTTGGGCAATATACTGTGTTGGCATCAAATTATTGAAGATACAGTGTTGATAGATTTAGCCATCAATCAAATACTCAACAGATACTTACTAACATCTATTCGTACACTACAACCTTTAGAAGCTATTTTAAAAATTACTATGGTATAAAACTATTTTATCAACCTTATATAAATGTATATTATTTTAAAATTCTAAATACTACTAATACTTATAGATTGCTCGAACATTACCCAGTGTATGGTTATGTTATGGAAGTACTACACCTAAAGAATTAACTTCATTTTTCAACCAGTCAAAATTAGTTGCAATGGAAATAGATAAATCACAACCCCAGGCAAAGTATGCTAAAATACTTGTATTGTTTACTCTAAAACTAAAAAAGTTTTTATTAATTTTGCAATATATTTTACTTAATTTTTAGACATGCCTTGGACCAACTAAATGAAGTGTTAAAACTGTGACATTTCATTTTGATTCAGTACACAATGACATTGTTCACTTTCCAAGTCATAAGACCTATAAAATGAGAATTTTGTACTATACATTTTTTTTTTTTTTTTTGTATTATAAATATTAATACTTACAGACTTTTGTTAATTGTTTTGCTCTGATGTTGTATCTTGTTTTTTATATCATCAATACGAATTATTTTCCTTTGTTAAGTAACTTTGTTTATCATAATATTAATAACTAATTGATTCAAAATATTTTTAAATTAGTGAAATATTCAAATTCCTAAATTTAATTCCTATAATTTGAAAAATTCTCATCAGATGACAGAAGATGTCATACTTTTAGCTCAAACATTTTTTCTCTTTGAGAACACACCTTTTAGTTATATAGACTGATGTGAAATAAGTAAAATACTTGTATAAATTAATATTTAAACTCAATATTTATTTCCATTAATTGTTAGTGTAACAATCATATTTAATCTTTTATCTTTATTCTACATGATTATATTATCATACATATTAGTTTATTAGTAGGGCAGATGACTTGTGCATTTGAATATTTGTTTTGCACAATCATAAAAATAGCATAGTACAAAATGAATACGTTTCATGTTTTCAAAAAGTTAGAAATTATATATTGTATATATATGTATATATAAATTGTATATTTCGATATTTTTTTAATTTTTAGGACATATTTATTCAATTTTATATTATTAAATGCAACTTTTAAATAATTTATCAGTTAATCAATACTTTACCATCGACGTTTTTATTTCATCTAATATATGACCAAAAAAATGTTGATCAAATTTTCTACAAAATATTGATTAATTTTATTTTAAAACAATGAACATGTTGTTATTAATATATAAATAAATAAACAAATAGTTTATATAAATAAATAAAAGCTTAGCCTGGAGAATTGATATATTTGTCAATTACAACTGGTTTCAAATTAACAATTACATAATACTTCATATTATGTACGTACAAAAAAAAAATCATTAAATAATTACAGTTGTAACAAATAACAATTAAAATAAATATAGAACCCAAAACTAAAAAAAATTATTTAGACTTCTTATTTAGTAGAAATAATGTTTGACATATTAATTTCTTTGGCGATTTTTTTTTTCTATTGATATAGCTAAACTTGATAAACGAATTTGGGACATCGTACTTCGAAGATGGTTTTTAATTATTTTTCTGAACAATTTCTCTGATTTGTCACCGTCATTGATATAGTAAAAAGAAACAATTATCCTGTGGTGGGAGGAACTGGGAAATATCAGATTATCAGCCCAGAATATATGAAACATATTTCCATAAACCTCATACTAAAATGTATACTAAATCCCGTAAACTTAGTCTCCATAAAAATAACCCTAAATAAAAATTATTGTGTTTCTACCTAATTATAAATGTATAATATAATATTTTTTTGTATGTATTCTTATCATACAATAATTTTTAAAACGTAACAAACGAACGCTGAATCTGAAATTTTATTGCGCATGTGCATAGTAATTGAGTAATAGTAGAACAAAGCGCTCACATCTGACCGCTGGAAATATACCCATGCTCCTCATAAGGTCTATGATGTTATCACAGAATAAATTTTAGTATCATTTTAGTATGTTTTTTGGTTTGAATGATAGTAAGTTATATAGTACAAATCGCTAATAATACCAATCATTATAATAACTTATTACCACATATTATTTTATTAATTGTTCTTACACACACATTTTTAAAGTTTGTGCTGGTTACGAACTATTTTTTTTCTATAAAAGTTTATTTATTTATCTGTTAAAATTATTGTTATTTGACAATGGGTGATAAGCGTAGTGTCATGTTTGTATGTTTGGGTAATATATGCCGATCTCCAATGGCCGAAGCAGTTTTCAAAGAGGCAGCCAAACTAAAGGGCGTGAACGATAAATGGTATGCTGAAAGTGCTGGTACTGGCGGATGGCATGTAGGTTGTTCACCTGACGATCGGACAATGACCGTACTGCGGAATAATGGAATACAGTTCAAGCATTCAGCACAACAATTAACTAAGGAAGATTTCAATAGATTTGATTTCATTTTTGGAATGGATCAGAGTAATATGAGAGATTTAAATCGAATGAAGCCGAAAGGATCTAAAGCAAAATTACTATTGTTAGGGTCATTTGACCCATTAGGTGATTCCATTATACAAGACCCATATTATGATAGTGACACTAAAGGATTTGAAAAGTGTTATCAACAATGCATGAGATCATGCACGTCATTTTTAGAAAAACATCAATAGTTTATTTTTGTTTTCAATAAATAATAATTAATAACAAATGAAAAAATACATCTTGGAACAATATTTTGTATAAATTTAGTCTTCTTAATAATTAATCATTGTATAATCATAATATATAATATGTAATATGAATGTTTAAGTTTGAGTATAAAATCAAATACTTTACTTATTACATAAGGTCTTGTTTATTTCAGGAATTAATAATGACTTGAGAAAACTATTGCCATTGATAATATTGGTAGTAGAAATTACATATTCAACTGTAGCTAAAACAGTTATTATAAAAATAGTATTATTTGTAATTATAAAAAATAAAAAATAACTTACAATCTTCAAGCGATGACAAAAACCTAAGAGCTGATATTTCAGCAAATGTACAACCTCCTATAAAGAATACTAGTACAACTTTTTGAGAGTCTACTAAAAAGTTCATACTGGATGCTGTAAATAATATTACTTAGTATATTATAAAAGGTTTTTAGTGATTTTTAGTTCATTACTTTGATCTGTATTGTAGTTTACATGTTCTACAATGGGTCCAGGTAATAATGGTAGAACATCAGACAATACTTTACTATCTGATTTAGAAATGTGATGAATCAATCGAACACTAAGTGGAGCATAAATACCATAAACATAGTTAATATCATCCGGATCAACTTCACTCATTTCATATACATCCAATTTCAATAATCTGCGGCAGACAGCATAGCATCTTGAACTTGTCTGCAATAATATTTATAGTTATAAACAACAGTTAAAAAAAAAAAAAAATTGTACAAGTCATAGTAGTACTTGTAATTTTATGAGACCAGCGTTTTCCAAAAGAGTGATAGTAATAAGGTGTTTAAAGCCATAAGTCTGAATGATTTCTCTCTTGTAGTATTCCAGAACTTTTTGTTTTAATCCAGAATTTACAACAGACTGCATACATATTAATCTTAACACCTGTAATCAGAGATTTTTTTTTTATTTATATAATCTTTAATTTTTTTTTTCTTTTATAGAAACAATTATTACTATTATAAGATCACATTTGTTGGATATCAAATCTTCTATTGAAGGTAATACTTTATCTGAATCAATACCCAAAATCAGTTCTTGTTGTAGGTTAATTAAATCACGAAAACTGGTTTTGTCTGTCAATTCTTTAATTAGTCCAGCAATTGTGGTATCTGATTAAAACATGATATTTTTATCTTTTAATATATTTAAAAAAAATTGCAGCCAAGTAAAATTAATTACAGGGTGATTACATGTAGAAAGTTGTTTTTTTAGTGCCATCATGTATGGAAGTCTTGACACTAACTGTTTCATCTCTTGCACAGTTTTACCACTGCGAGTTTCATCATATTCAGACGTAATATTTTTGGCTCTTTTACTCAAATTCATCAATACTGCATTGAAATGTTTATTTCTGTTAAAAATAAAAAGTAATTTTACTATTATTTTTTTCTTGGTAGTAACATGTATTATATATTAAGTAATTAATCCATTTATTTACTTGCCTAGTTTCAGCAAAAATCTCATCATTTGAATTTAATACAATTTTCTTATGTGTCAATGTATTGACATTTTCTTCATCAGAAACAAATTTGTTTGCTGGTAATTCTACAGTACCTAAAATAATACAATTACAGTCAATCATTAGTTAAGACAGTATAGTATAAGACTAACTTACAGCAATCAATTCCAAAAAGCTCATCAATTAATCCTTCAAATGTTAATTGAGTGGCCATTGGTGTCATTAAGTCCACAGAGCGGTCAATTAGAACAAGATGGTCAATAGTTATATAATTTCTATTAGCTTTAGAGTTTGGTTTACGAGGTTCTAAAGATATTTTAGATACTAAATCCCAAACTTGTTTAACTACATGACCTTTACCAGTTACTCGTCCAATACGGCCATAAAGGTCTTCTAGCATAACAATTGATTGAGCTACACGATATAAACATGTAGGATCATTTTCTAACGATAATTCCTAGTTATATATATATAAAAAAAAAATAAGTTCCATTATATAATTAAATCCCTTAAATGAATATGAAAAAACCAACTATAAGTAAACTAAAAAATTTAAATATTGTAACAATACCTTGTAACAATCATTCATTTCCATTGACATAAGATCATTTTCCAGAGGGAATAAAAGACAACGGAATTCTTCAATAAGAACAAAATTTCCAAAAACTCCTTTTCTCTATAATAAAAAGAAATGTAATTTAAATAAAACTCAAAATTGTGTTTTTATAGATTAGGTTAACAAGATATTATACAATAAACTTACTTCTAAACGTTTTTCACATAATAAACTACGTGTAGGAACAAAAAATAAATGATATTCTCTATGTGTAAGATCTTCTCGACTTTCTCTAGAAATATAAATTCACAAATAATAAAAGTGGTGTACAACCTTTTTTTGATCCACAACTTCCAAATCTGTTTATTTCAATAAGACAAAAATAATATACAATGTATATGTTATGGGCAAAAGTCGAAATCGGGCAAACCTCAGAAATGCCCGGACAAAACGCGAACTGCCCAAAATCTTTGGGCAAAATGTCATATTTCAGCTTTTGACCGGACAAAACCTAGTTTGACTAGTTTGACTAACCTAGTTATGACCAACCTCATTTGGGCAAAACTGCCAAAACCGTATATTGACTTTTATCGTAAGGGTAAAACCGTAGTCTTAAATATGTTCGCTAATATTAAATAAAAATAATTATAAAATAAATATTATTGTACAAATATAATTGGATAAACTTAATTAATACATTTAAACCTCACTTGGGCTAAACTGTAGCGTTTTAAATAAATTCACTAATATTAAATACAAAAAAATAATAATCATAAAATATTGTTTAGATATAATTTAATGCACTTAAATAATAATAAAATATAATGATATTAAGTATTTGTATAAAAATAAACATAATAATATTAGGTACTTTTATAATGTTAAAATAAATAATTAAAAATAATAATACATTTAAACTCCATTTTGATAAGGTGTATTTTGTGTACCTTTAATATAACGAGTTGAAAAAATATAATAACAGCGATAAATTAACAAGATATGCATGGTCATCTATAATCGTATTTAATATTAGCAAACATATTTAAGACTCTACGATTTTGCCATTACGATAAAAGTCAGTATACGGTTTTGGCAGTTTTGCCCAAATGAATTTGGTCATAACTAGGTTTGCCCGGTCAAAAGCCGAAATATGACATTTTGCTCAAGGATTGTGGGCAGTTTGCATTTTGCCCGGGCATTTCTGAGGTTTGTCCGATTTCGGCTTTTGCCCGTAACATATATAACTCTTTAATTTGGTATTAGGCTACTGAAAATTTCTAATTGAAATAAAATGATTTCCAGGTTGCATATCACTGTATTAAAAGACATAAAATAGAGCTAAAATAATTTATAGAAGCCCATTAAAAAATTATATTTTTTACTATTTAGTTTATTACAATAAGGCCTAAGTGGAATCACAGAATATGCCTAAACATACTCCTCATATTAATACTAAAATATTAACAATTAAGTATCACATTAAATTAATTATATATATAAAAAAAAAAAAAATGAATGGTTTAATATGTTATAAAAACATAAATGAATAATTGTAAAAAATGTTGTTACAGTAATGAAAATTAAGATCAATTAAAATATACATAATTATTTAATAAACATACAAATACAGATAAATTATGAGATTTCAATGAAATACATACTTGTGAATATTTTCACATATCATATCCATATGTGGTAGAAATGGCCTGGTAATAAATATGACATTTTTCACCTTTTCCCTGAAATTATTCAACTTGCCATAGCTAAGTATAAATACTTCTTTAACATCATGTTCTCTTAACAAACTATACGTAGCTATTAAACCAATAGGTCTAGTGAGACCTTCATCCAAAATTATAACCTATGTGATGTTTTAATTTAATTCTTAATGTATTAGATCATCAATGATATAAATATTATTTATTTTGTGTGTACCTTAGGGCCATCACATTTATCCAATAGGCAAATTAAGTCTTTAGATGCATTCTCTTGAAGTAGATTAATGTTCACTTTTCCTCCAGCTAAGTAATTAGACATGTTGAACTTGGTTAAACAAAATGTATCAAGTTTTTCTTTAAAATGTATACTGGATTTTTATAAATATTAAAGTAAATTTACTTTATCATGAATATTATCACAGAAAAACAATAACAGAACTTAATAAATAATTGAGATAAAATAATAAAAAAAAGTTTCGAAACCAACTAATTTTCATTATCAAAGTGTTGGTTACACTGTGAACCTTATGTTTAATCAAATTATTTTGATAATGCCGATTACCTCTATTAAAAAGGTTATTCTATATTTTACAATTAAATGTATATGAAAATCAAGGGATACAATTGCAAATTGTTCTAAATCAATATTTTATTTACATTCATTCAAAATATAAAAGATGTTCGGGTTATCAAAATTAGCTCAGCCTTTGGCTAGGCAATCCCTTCAAGTTATATCCAAGAGAACAAATATTGCTGTTAATGGACCACCAGAAGTCAGAATGCCAAAATGGGTAAAAATTTATTAATGCTTGTATTTATAACTTAAATACTTGCTAATTATTTTAGCTGTATGCGATTCAATAAGTTAAATGATATATATAATATTGAGTATAATTATTCTAATTATATTCTTATTTAAGTCTTATAAATCTTTTGTTCTTACGATCTTACGATGAATGTCCATTATACATGCTGTTTGTAACTAATTCAAATACTTGAGATATTTACTGATTCTTTATTATAATTAATTAAAGATTTTTATTAATGAAAATTTCTAATAATTACTACTATGTGTTTAATAAGTATAGTTTACATGTTCTTGGAGTACCTATGTATAATATCAGTGGCGTAATTGGAGAGTTACACTTGCGACTCCAAATATAATTTATGGGTTGCAAAAGTATTATTTTGCAAACCTTGGAAACTCCATATTTATGTGTATCACCAGATAGTAAAAAAAATTTAAATAAGTAACTATTTAGTTAAATAATTATGAAATAAAATAAGTTGGAGAATGAGAAAATTGTGACGATAATAACATCCATAACAATATGACAACATAGAAGGTTTAATCTAAAAATAAGTTATATAATATTAGATGTAATATAGGTTGTAATTATATTATAATTATAAAAGATTATGTTATTTAATATTTAAATAAAAGTAATGGGTGTGCCTATACATTAATTATAAAAGAACTAAATTTATAATTTATAATAACATTAATAGAATATAATAATATGATTATATTAAAACATTGTTTTATAATGTTTGTGCATCCTGAGTAACTTTTGCAACCCCTGATATTTTTTCCGAATTACGCCACTGTATAATATAATAAATTAGTTATTGATAAACTATTATTTTTAGTTTTATATTTAATTATATGAAATTCATGTTCATAAATAATATATTTAGCAACTTATGTACTTTTTATTTTTCAGAAACAATTACTCATTGGAGGCTCTGTTTGTGGATCAACACTGATTATACCTATTTGGGTTTTATATGACTTAAAGAACCTTCCCAGATAAATGTTATTCTAATTAATATTTTCATTGCATTATAATAAAATTAGACATAATTATATACAATGTTTTTTTTTTCATAGAAATAAAATAAAATTTTAGTAGAAATTCTACTACTGTAACATGTATTTTGTGTACCTTTATTAATTGTCTCACTTTCCAATGTTCTTTTTCAATCTATTTTAATTATAGTAAATTTATTAGAAAATATCATAGAGATATATATATATATATGTGTGTGTGTGTATGTGTGTGAAAAATCTAATTGTATCATATGTAAAGAATTAAATTTGATCTGAATTTTCTGTTTAGATTTTATTTAATGCAAAGCCTTTTTATATGTTTTATAACTATATGTTAGTTAATTGTAAAATATATTAATTTTAAGAATTGCTATAATAATTGCAATGAACAACAATTACTATTTTTAGAATTCAGTATTAATTTTTAAATTTCTCAACTGAGAAAATTGATAAATTATTAATCAATAATGTCTAAAAATCAAATCTTGTAGTAATTTGATTTAAAAATTGATGCTGAGTGATTATAAATTATTTACCAGTTTATTGATAAATTAATTGGTATATATGATTTAAACGCAGTTTAACATGTAAATAACCAAAGAATTAGTTGTTATTAGATACTGACATAATCAAATTATAAGTTAAGTTTAGTATGGGTATACCCTAGATTCCGATAACTTTTACGGGAATTTTTGTGGTCGATATTCTGAAATGAATTGGAATACTAAATTACACGATGGTCAATAGGTCATTACACGAAGGCCACTTAAAGCGGAAAAATTAATTTGTGCCGTAGATTATTGCTCAGCTGTAGCTAGTGAAATATTTTACGTGATAAGACTACTGATTAAATTTATTTGAACGTTTGTAATTGGTCAAAATGTATTTCCTAGTTGGATTTTATACCCAGTGGCCATTATAAATATAAAAATGTATTTCTATTCAAGATTCAACATTGAGACAAGTTTGAAACTCAAAGTATAAAATACAGTTCTTAAACGTTGATTTACAATATAAGTACTGTTTTCTGTGGTTTAATCTGCTGTGTAAAACTTATAATTTCTTTATTTAATTTTTAATAATGGCTCGTGTATTGGTTGGAGTGAAAAGAGTGATTGATTATGCAGTGAAGATTCGTGTCAAGCCTGATAAATTGGGAGTCGTAACCGATGGCGTTAAACATGGTTTAAATCCATTTGATGAAATTGCTGTCGAAGAGGCTGTTCGTATGAAGGAAAAAAAAATCGCTTCGGAAATAATTGCAGTGTCTTGTGGGTTACCACAAGCTCAAGAATCATTACGGACAGCTCTGGCCATGGGTGTAGATCGTGGTATTCATGTTGAAGTGCCACAAACACAGTATGATACACTTCAGCCATTGCATGTATCAAAGATCCTGGCGAAAATTGCACAAGATGAAAAAATCGATGTAATTATTGTTGGTAAGCAAGCCATTGATGATGATTCCAATCAAACTGCTCAAATGACTGCTGCTTTATTGAATTGGCCCCAAGCAACATTTGCATCTGAAATAACAGTAGAAGGCAATGCTATTGTGGTTAAGAGGGAAATAGATGGCGGTTTAGAAACAATTAAAGTTAAATTGCCTGCTGTAATAAGTGCAGATCTAAGATTAAATGAACCAAGATACGCAACTTTGCCCAACATCATGAAAGCCAAAAAGAAACCAATAAAAAAAATAACTGCTGCAGACGTTGGAGTAGATATAGCACCACGGCAACAAGTATTGAGTGTAGAAGATCCACCTACTAGACAAGCAGGTTCAGTTTTACCAGATGTTGATACTTTAATATCAAAGTTAAAGGAAAAAGGTCATTTATAATGGATATTAATTATGTTTTTGTCATTTCAAATTTTATCCAGTTAGATAAATAAATATTTGTCTTCTTTCAAATTTAAATGAAGTGTTATTATTTTTGTAATATCGAAATAAAAGTTGAGAATATTATTATTAAATTTTTTAATTTTTTTTAATTGTATATAATTTTATTTGTGATTGAATGCATAGTATTTAACAAAATGAATTTAATATTTAAAATATAATTTAGATACCTATTCGGTATATTATCAGTAATAGGCTTTTTTCTGACCCATTAGTGAAGGTTAAAGTGAAGGATTTGTTATCACCTTAAAGCATACCACCAGCATCAATATATTACCCAAATTCATCCATTGAAATCCGACCGTTAATCATTAATATGACTGTAAGACATATAGTAACCTAAGACTTTACTAAACTAACATATATAAGAACCAAATGTCCATTAAAATTCATTATAACCATAGGTTAATGCTAACCACACTAACCAGATATTGTAAGAATAGGCATTAATTGGAATTTAGTAAGTATTTAATTTGTTGTACTTTGAATGTTTATTCTTCCTAAATAAATATATTATTATCCATATATATATATATATATATATATATCTCTTCTAAATTTTTATCTAAATCGTGGTATTTCACTCAGTAATAATAAAAGCAATTCGTATTTAATTATTTATTAATAATTAATTTTATGAGTTTTCAGGAACATTGTAAATATCTAAATATCATCACTGCATTATGTAGATTGTATTAATAATTAAGTCATAATTGTATTATTCTTTGAAATGACAACTCAAATTAGATATTTTTATTATTTATAATTTATAAATAGATATATTATAAAATAATATAAGAATTTAATACTAATATAAGGTTAGTTTAATATTCAACATTTATTTAGGAATTAATAAATACTTATATTAATCTGTAAAATTTAAAAAAATAATTTTTATTCAATGATATAAATAAGATTAATTATTAGTGTTAGATATCAAATTCTTTTTTATGCGACTAGTATATTGTTTCAAACTGGATAGAGCTGCTGTGCTTGTTACAAAACTACCAGTAGGATTCCTAGGTCTAAATAAATTTAATAATTCATTTCTTTCAGCTGCTTTCAGACCCTGTAATACAATTAAACCATTTGATTTTATAAGTAAATATTAATATAATCTGGTGCATTTTGTAGATATTAGGAAAAATTAACCTTCATTTCTAATATCTTTTGAAATTCTGTCATATCTGATTCTGGTAATAGTTTTAAATACTGATCAACAAATGATGTATAATGCTTCATTGTAGGAGCCATTACTAATTTCAATATCATTTCTGCTTTTGTCATACCTTTTACCACAACCTTTGTATAGCTAAGGTAAAAAAGTGATACAAAAATAAAACATCAAATAAATAAATGGTTGAAGATGTATTACCTAGCTGGAGCTTTACGATTATCATCTAGATTTATTGATGGCAGATCTAATAAAATAGTTTTTAGTGAATGAGTATCCAACAGCAATTGTTCAGCACCAATATTTGACAATGGCTTGCATTTATATAAATGCTGTATGAATTTTGGTATGAAAGAACTGAAAATAATTAATAAAAATAATACCAAATTAAAATTCATTTTTAATTTATAAATACTAATGACTGGGACCAGAACTTAACATGTCATTAAATCAATTAAAATATGTTAATTTTTTTGTTATTTAAACACTTTTTTGGTGCATTTTATTAAGATTATGTGGTCATCAATTTTCAGACCTTAATAATGACTTATGATTATGTTTTTTTTATTGTAATATACATAAATTTACTTTGTTCAGTATTGTGAAAAATAAATTTCATTACATACATTTGTACTTTGTGTGACCATGATATAGGATTAATATTAAACTACTGATTAATATTTTATACTTTCTATAATATATGCTATTACCTAGATGTGGAACTATTTATTCTTAAACCCTAGAAATTGAAGTATAACACTTTAATGATGAGTATACTGTGTCGGTATGAACAACATATTCAACAGGTAGTTTACTTTATATTTTTTTCAATAAATTAAAGTTATTCTATCACTCATTAAGTTAAAAATATGAATTAAACTAAAATTAATCATTAATCATCAGTAAAATTATTTATGATTAATATTAGAAATTTGTTATTGGTACATACTAAATTATGAACTTACTTTGCAAAAGTGATGCAAAACTTTGTAAAATATTTTCTAGATGTTGATAAATTTTTACGAACAACAGGAACAACAGCTTTTAAATGTGTTGTCATTATGGAAACATATTCACTCTGATCTCCCACAGCAGAAATATTTTGCCAAGGAACCTGAAATGTTTCAATACAAATTTGAAAATAGAATAAATATATTAACAATCTACCTAATCAATTATTACTTTGATCATATTATTTAATGCTGGTTCTAAGTCAGCTTCCAAATGTTGAACTAATAATTTTATAGATGTAAAAATTATGCTAGAACATAGATTATAATATACAATTAAACATGCTTTTATTTGCTATGGTTTTATATTACTTTTGAAATAAATCTTGTTCATTAATCATACTAATTTTACCAACTAAGCTAGGATCTATTTTTTCTTTCAATTTCTCTTCTAACTGTTGTGTTGTTTCCATACAATAATCAGCAGTAGTCAAAATACTTAAAATAAAAATTAATGTTTTACATGAACTGAAATATAATTAGATTCTAAATTCTATTTCCTTACCAACATATTTTAGCAAGTTCTTGTGGAGTACAGTTTATATTTTTAACACCAGCATCAGTCATACCACTTGGAAGAAGTTGTAAATCTTTTATTAAGTCTTTTGTCATATTTGATACATTTGTTGTTAAAGAAGTAGCTGGGTGACTTATTCTATAAACCATAGATTTAAATTTTAGTATAAATAATAATTTTATTAAGAATACATTTTTTTTTATATTATATAATAAATTAAAAAATTTAAATGTAATTACTTTGGAAGGTTGACTTCTAATATTTTAGTTGCATATTCTTTTAAATACTTTTGAAATACAGCTGCCAATGATAACATTGGATTGTGATTGCTGAGTTCAGTACATTGAACAAGTGACTTTTTATAAAATAGAAATAAGTCAGCACAGTTTGGTAAAACAGTAGCAGTTTGATCATCAATGTTTTCTTTGGCTAAGGTGATCTTAATGTCACTGACAAACCGCTCAATCAATTCTGACAGATTTCTTAAAATAATAAAAATTACTTAATAGTACAAAATAATATTTTTTAACTTAAATTTAATAATTACTTATCAACACTATTAATATAGATATAAAGGAACGGTTGAAAACAATCACTAATCAAACCATAAAATGGAGATGAATTTTGTTTTAATTCATTCATCTGCGTTTGTGATGCTATATTTCTTGTCATATCATTGGTTATTTGTAATTCTTCAGAAAAGGGTTGAATAATTTCATCCATTATATCAACGTTAGTGACAATTGGTTGTTTCTTAAAAATTTAAAAAATAATTTTATTTATTTTATTTTATTATTTTATTATTATATATGGACTATGCCCTTTTTATATTATGTATGATAAATAATTAAATACTTATAATTAACTTAAATACCAACTTAAAATACTATTTGCAATTTTATATTTTATTATTAGATTAATAAATACATACAGTATTATTTTCTAATGGTCCATCAATGTTTTGATGCATTGTACTTCCACTAAATGATTTAGCCATCAAATTTTCAAATGCAATTGTTTTTTGAATTGCATACAATAAAAGTTTGACATCAATTTCATTTTTTCGTTTACCCATCAATTTAGACAGCTCATTTCTATATAAAATAATGACATAGAAATACTGTTAATAAATATTTATTAATTTAAAAAAAAATGTGAATAATACATTTAACTTACTTGGTAATTTTACAAAACTCAACAGCAATTCTTTCAGATAATTTCCATTGAACAGGGAACATAGAACTAAACTTTTCATCACATTGTAATAGTTGTCGTTTAAACCATGCATACCTTTGGTTGAGCTTGTCCAACCAGGCCACATCTTCTGCGCTATCAAATAAATGTGTATATTCTGATAATTGTAGATCTATAAACCACTCTAATAATTCATCCCTAAGAAATTAAATTAAATTAATAATTTTATGTAAGCCTATCAAGTTTATATTTAAAATGTCTTACTTGACTTTTGGTTCTAATATTGAAACAACTAAACATGCTTCAGCCATTTGTCTATTAGGAACAAAGTTTTTTGCATTGGGGCCAGAAAAAGCTTCATGGAAATCAGCCATAATTTGTGTTGCTAAGGATTCTTGAAGTTGTTTCACCTTTTTTTTTTTTTTTAAAAAAAATAAATAAAAATAAATTGTAAACAAATATTTACAATAAATTGAATTTACTTCTGTAGCTAATTGAGCAATGTGTGGTATATCTGTATAGTTCTTGAAATGTTTCATAACGTCAGTAACTCCCTGTAAGGGCATTACAATTTCTCCATACTTACGTTTTGTAGTCAAACATCTATAGGGATTTGTATATTTACATTATTTATTTAATTTGCATCTAAATGTTAACATACCTGAGGGACTCAATGCCAGAAACAAACATGTGCAAATTATTCAGTGTAGTAATGGATGTAGTGAGATTCTTTTTTGCACAGTCTAATTGTTTAATATCTAATGTTATTTCTTTAACAATTTCTTCGCTATGTTCAGCTTTTTGTTTGATTTCTCTGATCTGACTAAATAGGTGTTTGATGTAACGTTGAGCTTCTTCAAGCTCAGCTTTACCATCCTACATATAAATAATAATAACTTAATAACCGTTGTTCATATGTAAGAATAAACTGTACCTTGCTAACTTCAATTTGACCTCTAATAACTGATCGTATGTCATTATCAATAGAGTCTACCTTACATTCAAGTGTATTAATAACATCATCAATATTAGTAAGTGATTGCTCAGTAGGAAACAGATTATTGATGTAGTCTATAGTATCAAATTCAGGTTTATCTAATGGATCATCACCCGGTAAAATCTATAAATGTAAGAATAGTAACAATATAGATAGATAGAATAACAATATATTTAATCAAAATACAATATTTACACATGTTAATACCTCGTCTATGGCTTTTTGTACTTCTGCAGAATACACTAATGTCTCATTATTAGCTCCATCAGTATATTCATTATCATTGGTTGACATAATTCAAAACTTAAAACTAATTATATAAGTAATTGTACGCACTAAATTAATAAAGAACCTAAATTATTTAGATTGCTTTTAAATTTATAGAAATTTTAGAATATAAATTGAACATCATTAAAATTATGACAATTTCATAGGTTGAAAGTATGATGTAGAAATTATTTAGTACAATATTAACTTATTATCTTATTTATTAATGGTATTTACTTTATGTTATCTCTAACTCAGCATTGGATAGTGATTAGTGATTACAGGAACGTTACTTAATTTTTAAAAATCATGAATGATTCACTGTTAAATATTTTTAAAACATTAACTAATAATTAATTATTTTATTTTTAGCAATACCACAGATTAGGTGAAATCTGAGACGATCCCAATAACTAAACCTAATTCGTTCGAAAAGAAACACTTAACTTTTTTATAATATAAATATATATATTTTTATTTTTATTAAGTTTTACTACTAAGTAAGTAGTTCAGTATAACATGGTATATTCAATAATCAATAATATCATAGAGCAAAGTAAATTTAAATAACTAAAATATACATCTTAGGATTAAAAGTTGTTTTTGAAATCAACTTATGGATCGCTGAAATACATTTTGTTGATATCAATACAAGTTGATTATAAATTTCAAAAAGTTGATAAGGATAATATTCGTTAGATTCTTACTCTGTGGTTGCTTTACTTTAAATTCTCAAAGACTATCAGTATTTTTATTGATATTTTGTCAGTTAAATAAATTTTTTAATATTTGACAATAAGAACTAAATTTCCTTCTGTACTACTGTATTATTTTTTTTCTATTATTAAATCAAATTTGTTTTTATTCATAATTTTTTTATATATATTGAAACAGTAAGTTGTATTTAAATGGATCATAATATTATGCATAGTTGTGAATTAATATTAGGAAAGATTATAGAATAAACTATAATGTATTTATTCTATAATCAATAATAATAGTCATGTCTGCTGATATTAAATGTTTAAAATGGAACAAAACAATTTTAAGACCAACCAATGGTAATGTTTTTATAATTTGAAACTAGGAATAGTATACGTTTGTGTTAAATTTATCTATTTACTTTATTTTTAGTCTTGGATTATTCAGAATACACTCTAGCCTTGCAACCATCATATTGGCTTAGTTTGAAGACAAAACATCATCCGATAAAAGTATCATTTTTAGGACAAAAAAATAGATTGGCTTCTTTAGACAATTCAAATAACATATATGTATACGATTGGACCAAAGCTAATATAAAAATTATCAAGTGAGTTTTTATTTGAGTATTTGTTCGCTAAATAACCAAAATTATCTTATGTCTATTATATACAGGACAAAATATGAACACAAAGGTAAACTTACAAATCTAGCAAGCAATTATCTAGGAAATAAAATTGCTACATGTTCAGACAGTGGAAAAATACAGTTATGGAATTTTCAGGTTATTATCTAATACATTTTTCTTAATTTAATTGAATTAAATCATTACAAATAAATTATAAAATATGTATGATTTTAGTTTTCAAACTACAAGATATTAACTGAATTTAGAGGTCATTTTCATTCAATACGTAATATTGAATATTCCTCAGACAATAATTATTTAATTTCTTGTTCTAATGATAAAACATTTAAAATATGGGATTGTCAAACTAATAAGTTTGTTGCTAGTAACATGTTCCATAATAATTGGGTAAATATGGCTAAGTTTTTCAATTGTAACAAATTAGTCGTATCTTGTTCAAGAGATTCATACATACAAGTTTTTGATTGCTGTTCTGGCAAATGTGTTGTTAAGTTCAATTTAAGTCCAGGTAAAAACTATATAACTTTTATTTTAAGTATATGTAAGTATTTTATTTGAATGACTGGTTATTTTAATCAATTTAGATTATGCTGAAACTCTTACACTTAAAGAGGATTTTTCTATTGCTGTGGGTACTAACTTAGGCTCCATTCAAGTGTTTGACTTAAGGGCATTAAAAGTTTTACAAATGTATAACAAACACACAAGTCAAGTTAATTGTATTCAGTATCAATATAAAACACCATGTTTAGTTTCAGTTTCAAAAGATAAAAAACTTAATGTAATATATTTATAGTATATTTAACAAAATTACACTTATCCTTTAAAAAATATTATAACATTAATATCATGAATTTTTTATTTTAAGGTTTATGATACTATTGAAGGAAGATTTTTGTATTCAATTTATCACTTAAATGAAATAAAATCAATGGATATTTCTTCTAATGATCAGTTACTTGCAACTACATCATTTCGTTTTGATAATGAGGTAATGTTAATATTTTAAAACTTATAGTTATAAATTATGTATATAATAAATTCTATTTTTTAGGTCACATTATGGAAACTAGAAACTATGAAATTTTAGTATTTTACATTTTAAGGTATATAATTATATTTTATTTATTTGTTAACACTTAATTTTAAATTCTATGTATATCAATTTAAAGGAAGTAAAATAATATTTTTTTAACTTTTAGAAAGAAATTTAATACTCACAAGCATGTGTTTTTTCTTTCGCTTTTAACTAATTTTGAATCAGAGTCAATCACTTTTAAATAATTTTAACATATGGTTTTTAAGAAAATTAACTATTGATTTTCTCTGATTCTCATTTCATCAGTATCTCAATAATAATAAACAATTTTGAATCAATTTTGTAGAAACAAATTTGTTCATTGTTTTTAAATAAATATTTTTGTACAAATGACAAGTTCATAGAAACGATGGAAATATTCAATAGGTTATTTCTGAACATATATTTTTTGGTCTTAAAATTTCAATGTGAAATAATATACATACAAAAATATTTTTTTATCATAATTTAAGTTATTTATACATTATTGATATTTGTTTTTGGAGTACAATTTTAATTGAAAAAAAATTTACATTTAATAAATACATTAATTAAGAAAAAGCATTATCAAATATAAATGCTTATGACTTTCTAACCATAAAAATAAAAACTTTTTTTTAAATTATAGTATTTATTGAGGCCATAGAAATATTGGTTACAATCTTGTAAACTCAACTAATTGCTCGAAATTGTGTGTTTACACATATTGGTGAAAACTTGTTGTCGTTGTTTATAGTATAATATAGTGTAATGAAGTTGGTGTTGATCATAATTTAACAACGTTCAAGTGTATAGAAACATCAAGATTACATTCTAATCAGACGGTCTTTTTTCACCAAATTTTTTGGCGTAATCTTCAGCATTTTTAAAAAACTTTTTACGATCTTTCAAATACTCTTCAGCTAATTCTGCGCGTAGAGGATGTTCTGGTTCAGGATCATTGACTAGAGCTATTAAAGCTTGAATAACTAAAAACCATAAAAATTTATAAATTACTGTTAATTGTATAATAGAATTAATAGTAAATTTGAAATTGAAAAAAAAGTAAGGTAATACCTTGATCAGCCTTTGTAGCTGGTTTCCAATTTTCTGCACTTATGATTGGCAAACACACTTGACCCTTTTCATCAATATTAGGATGGTAAATTTTAGTTTTAAAATTTATTTTAGGTGGTTTAAATGGGTATTCTGCTGGAAAATTAATTTCTATTCTAAAAGCTCCTTTATTATATGGAGGATTTTCCTGAAAATAATTGATAAAATTTACTCAACAAAAAGACAAATTGATAAATTGTATTATTATTTTACAAGTAAAAAAAGTAATATAATAAAATAATGTTAAGCTAATGCTTATATATTAAAATTGCTATTGCTTTTAAAATATATTATTTAGTAAAGTGAAATATATCATAATATATAAGTATATTCTAAAACCAATGATCTTAATTAGGGTAGACAACACTAAGTTTCTGTAAGTAATACATCAAGTAAAACATTAATAGTTAAATTTTTATTTTAATAGTTTAAAATGAAAAAGAGTATATATTATTACAAAAGTATAGAACCTAAAAAACAATTTATAATAATCTAAAACTAAATATAAAATTTATTTTTAAACTATAAATAAGACAAGATTTTGACCAGCAAAAAAAAGATTTTTTTTCCGTATATTATTAGACATCAATTCTTAAAACAATTTAAATACAGATTTTATATAAGATATTTTTTTTTTACTATAAAATTAGTATATACAGTAGAACTGTTTATTAGAGACAGGGATAATTAATACAATTGTGTTATTGAAACAATATGTCAAGGGATGAATCGACCGTATATTAAAACATTGTAAATCAATCAGATTATTGCAAATGCAAATTAAAAAAAAAAAAAAAAAAAAAATCAGATTATTAAACTAAACATCAGTTATTTGAAACAATAAGTGCCAAGGTCATAGAAAAATTCCTATTTTTTTTTTTTTGTTTTTGTTTTGTTCTGTAATCTCTTCTCTTTATATATACATACATATATACATATATATATAGAAATGGAGCCAAAAATGTATAACATTTCATCAATTGAAAACGGCTGGGCCGATTTGACTCAAATTTTTTTTTAATTGATCGTAATTTCCAGAAGAGGTTTTTACGAAAAAAAATTGCTAAAAAAGTGCTATTGTTTAATAAATCGTAGTTTAATTTAATAATTTTTGACCGGGTCGATAACTAAGCAATTAAAAATTAATTAATAAATGAAACTATTAAAAAAAATATTAATATTATTTTTGGTATTAAATGATGGGTATTGCATAAATATTAAACAATAAGATCTCGCGACAGGTGCCAAAACAAAAAAGAATGTTAGTTCGAAGGATTATTATGCATATCGGTTGATGATTAGACTCGATCAGGACAACATTATTCTACGATGTCGTGAGCTTTGTCAACAATTCATGATCGACATATATGTAAAGATAGAGAGTGAACAATATCTATACTTGCGATTCAATCAAAAAAAGCTGCGTGCAGAAGATTCTCAAAACAATTATTAGATACGGTGATGGGAAAGTTATTACAGATGAAACGGGATTCATACAATTACCGACCAATTTTTGCAAAATCATTGATTCGCAAGATGCTCTCATTGACCAGATGTTTTCCAATGTACACAGACAATACATAAATCAAGAGTGGTTGACAGAAAGAGCAATTTTAGCAGCAAAAAATGTGGACGTCAACGAATTGAATCTCAAGATACAACATTTGTTATCAGGAGACTTGGTGTCATACAAATATATTGATACAGTTAGCGATGCTACTCTGTAAATCATCCAACAAAGTTTTTCAACTTATTGGATTTATCAGACATGCCACCGCTTAATTTACAACTGAAGGTTGGATCTCCAGTTATTTTGCTTCGTAATTTGAACCCACCACGGTTGTACAATGGCACGCGATTAGTTATTAAAAAATTAATGTAAAATGTTATCGAAGACATCATTTTAAATGGCTAATTCCGAGGTGAAAATATATTATTACCGCGAATCCCTATTATACCTACAGATGTGCCAATACAATTTAAACACCTTCAATTTCCAATTAGATTGCAATGACTACCAATAAGTCTCAAGGCCAAACGATATCTGTCTGTGGTTTAGATTTGAGCATATTATGTTTTTCACACGGACAATTATACGTGGCGTGCTCTCGAACCATCAAGTTAGTGTTGGCGAAGGATGGAATAACAAAAAATATTGTACACTCTGTTGCCTTAAGGGATTGATATTGTTTTTTACTAATATTGTCATAATTAGCGATATATATAATTTTAATGGATCAATTTTAATAAATTATTAAAAAAATAAATATTTGATGTTTTTTCATTTTTATATTTCATCACCGTTCACAACACTCCATACCTCTTCCAATTATACACTACATCCTTATACGCCAATATTATATTAGTAATTTTTTTTTAGCAAAATATTCTCTAGAAATAATTTAAATGATAAAACAATGTTTATCGGGTCAGTTAGTATGGTTATAAATCCTCAATCAATTTAACATGTTGTCACTGACGATAAAAAAATAAAAGATAGGCATCCCCATGAAGTAAAGAAATTGTAGAAGTTCTAAATGTCTTCAGTAGAGCAGTTCTGCACCCTGCAGATGAAAAAGGCTTTAGGAAACACTATTCATACAAAACTATGATCAACAAGTTATTTGATGCAAAATAACAGACAACGATAAATATGTATATTTTACTTAGCATATACATTTTTTTTCACAGTAGATAATTTTTTTCATAATAAATAAAACCAATTGCATATTAAAAGCAATCAGTTAATTGACACATTTCACTTAAGTGAATTACACCTAAAAGTGTTCCAAATAAGGGGCTTCTACTGTAAATAAATAAGCTATTTATTAATTTATAAATAAATTTATGAGTATTAATCATTAACTAATTTTAAATTTTTATTTAAGTTTTTATTATTTTATTAAAAATGTAGGTTATATCAGCTATTGATATTTGGTTTTTTTAATTGCTTACCCAAGAAAACATTCAAAAAAATTGATTGTGAGTTAATTTTAAGTTTATTAAAACTTACAGGTAAAATTAACCCTTGCCAGGCTAATATGTTTGTTTCATCAACTTGAATATCACGGAAAGACTTCAATCCAGAATCACGGATATCAGCTAATTCCTAAAATAAAATAGAAGTGTTAGACATATAATACAAAAGCATTTTATTAAATAATATTTAAATTAGGTATATAACAATTTAAAAAAAAAATTAATTCTAATCACTAATGTTAATTAGAAATTTAATTATTTTTAATTACTAGAAATATATTGTACACAGAGGTATCGTCAGAATTTTTTAATGAAAAGTTCTGATATATAAAAACTGGTGGCCAAATGTTTTGATTGTATATAAAATATTAATTATTACAGATACATTTTATTAAATAGCAAGTATATACAATTTAATGAATAACTCATTATTTATAAATAATGAACGAAAGTGATGAATTAGTATTGAAATGTATTTTAATTTTAGTAAAAATGTTTATATTGCTATGATTATTAAAGCGTTTTTTTAATAATTTATTAAAGAATATAATTTTAAAAAAAATGACCTTTATTTTTCAATTATTTGATTCTAACATCAAACTTAATAGGTTATATGCACAATAAAATTATTATTTATTCAAATTAGTACAAAAAAATTAATTATTTAAAAACTACAAAAAAAAAAAAAATAATAATAAAAAGGTAATAGATCAATGTTTATATTTTAAATAATGTAAATAATTTAAATTATTAATGTCATTAACAAACACTACCTATAGTAAAATAATTTGAATAGAAAAGTTAACAAGTAGATAGTAAGATTGTTCTTATGGTAACATTAAACTGATTGACAATATATTAGCATGGTTTAGTTTACAATTATATATTTATCATAAAGTTTATACTTTATTAATCAACATGATTACATAATATATTATATTAATATATATTTATATTTAATATTTTTTTTTTTTGTATTTTTAAGCTAGAGAATTGTACAATCTGTAAAATTACGGTTTACAATAAGCACAAGTGATAAGGGAGTTTATTATTTAATAATTAAAATATAAAAATATTATACACATTTGATACTTTTTAATTATTGTAATTTAGTTCATATTAAATAAGCATACATTATATAACTGTACATTGATCAATAAAACTTAAACTACAAAATTTTTAAATATTATGATTATTAAATATACAATTGTATAGATAATCCTTATAATACCAAGACATTGATAAAAAATATTTATTACATTTTACAATAATTTACTTGATTATTTAAATTATAAAAACTTATTTATAGCACCAAGGATAATTTAAATAAAATCAAACAATAACAATGATTGTTATTTAATTTATTTGAAATGTACAGTTAATAAGGGAAATAATAATTAAATTTGGGTGATGTTATATGATCACGTAATCAATTCGATTATATTAAGTATATTGGTAATGGACGAATAAATAATTAAAACTTAACAGTATTTTCCAGCTTTGTCATACGTATTATTTGTCTATTACGTCCACGGATATTATACAAAAGCCATTAGTATTATCTAATGTGTAAAAACAATTTTACTAACTTTTTGAAGTCTTCTAGTGGCGGCCATGGTCAACGAACTATGTTTCTGACAGGAAAAGAGACGTCGATAAGAAATTTTTGCACTGTAAAAACGAAGGCCTTGTTCGTGTGTATAATATCATATAATCACAACACACATATCAATATACAATTTTCATTCGATCAATTATATTTATTATATCGATAAACATACGAGTAATCGGCTTTAAGAATGTTTTCCACCTTTGATAAAAGTCTGATGACCAGATTCTAGAGTCTGGTCTTCAGTTTTTCACTTTTAATTCCAGTTCTCTCTTTTTTTTTTAATCAGAAAATACGTACCAGTCTCCAGTGCAGCCGTGCAAGGTACGTCTAAATTTCTCCGGTGACAATTGATGGTCGACCATGAGCATAGAAATAGTCATTATAATAAAAATCATCACCACAATAGTCTAAAATATTCTTAGGTAAATTAATTATCTTATACTCTGATAAATTTCAAACCGTGGTGCTACATGTAAATTTGAAACCTGATTGACGATCATTGGGTTAAAGTTCTTTTATTACAAAATATATTACTATGTGATCGTAAATAAAATTTTAAATATAAAAATGATTAATATACCTTAGTATATAATTCAAAATCCTAGTTAGTCCCTGTTAGTGAATGTTTCGAACACTGAGTATAACATATAACTATACTAACGACTATTATTTATAATTGAATATATTATATTCAATAATTCATTATAAACTATAATAATTAGTAAAATAATAATATATTTTCTCTCCTCCTTTCTTTATAACTATTAATTATTATTAATATTGGATTTATTTTCGTGATATTCTTTATATTTACCTATTAGTTATGGTTATCCATTTTATTACATCGCAGTGTAATGAATTTAAATCTTTCTAAAGCAGAACGCACATGCCTAGCTTTTAAAGAGCAAGAATCAAAATTATAATAATATATTTATACATTTTTACACTGTTATTATAATTAAGATAAATATTATAATTATTATATATTTGAAATTTGAATTCTCCAATCAGTAATGTAATAGTAGCATTATATATTTAGGTGAACTCGGCTTTAGATAAATTGTGTCATGGTACGGAACATCGTTGCATAAAGATTTCTAATAGCCCTCCTCCATTCTGTTTTAAAAAAAAACTATTAATATTGGAGGATTTTAAGAAGTTTTAGACGCATTATTAGCATTATTATTATAAGTCTCAATTAAAAATGCATTTAAATTTTAAAGAATTCTAAAGAATATACCTAATTATTTTCTTCTGTTGGATTAAAATGATTCTGTGACAGGCACGTAGCTAGGTATTTCAAAAGGGGGATGTAATTCAAAATTATACGCAACAAAATAATTACTTTACGCATACTTATACATATACGTATTACTATACTTAATTGTACAAGCATACAAACACATTAGTACATTACACATGAATATACTATTCTATGAGAAAGTATTTAAATATTTTATTAAAATTTCAAATGTACATTTTTATCATATGTACTTATATTAAAACGCATATGATACGACACAAAACCACGGCTTTGGTTGATTTGACAAAATGGTGTAATGAAAAGCCGTATCTCGGTATGTATAGATATGTGTTTATATATACATGTTATGTATATATTTCGTTTTAATATGTTTTCATCACGGTTTATGATGAATTTTTACCTTTATAAGACTCAAGTATAACACGGTTAAGGGGGAGGGGGTGTATAAGACAGGGTATAAAATTATATTAGTAACTAAAAATAATTTATTGAATTATGTAAATAATAAATATGAATAGTGTACGTTTCACGGTACCTAAATAATATTATATAGTTAATACGTATAATATAAAGTTCAATTTAAATTTGAATTTGAAAATCTATCTGGTATATTTTCATCATTTTTCTGGCTAATTAGTAGATGACTTATTATATATGTATAGTACCAATTATTTTAAGAATATTAAACGATTATAATTTTTTTTTGTTTATTGATTGATTTAAATTACAACTGCAGCTGCTATGACTGTTAGTTACATTTTTTTAAAAAACTACTATATCTATTGTGATTATTTATTATATTGTTTAACAAAGGATATTTTTTTAAATTATTTTGTCAAGTCTGGTATCCTTAAAAAATTAGTCAGTGATTTTTTATCCGATGGCTTCGTACAGATTATTTAGAATATTATATTTGAATTTTCCAGATACCTAGTATGAGTGACAGTATGTAATTATTGGTGCGATTTATAATATTTTGTTGTATGAAGTGTATGTTGTGGGTTTTTATTGTCCATCAGATGACTATGTATTAGTCGAGTATGAAACCGAAAAATGGAATGGTTCCACACTATTACACACTTCAGTATGCAATTAGAAAATGATGAAGTATTTATTTTAATAAATGTAATTTACTAGAGTGACTATCTTTCTACACCGAAAACGACACTCACCGCAATGAACTTGCAAGTATTTTTCTATATTTTGAAATTTCGATGTAATACACTTGAATCACCACATGGACGAGAATGGAAATGTCGAATTCAAGGAGCTTCTGTTCAGAATTAGACTGATATTAAAGCTGGAGGTGTCTTAGATTGATTTTACGTGGTCCATGTTAGTATGGAATATGGAAAAAGTAATATGGAATGAAAATTTCAGTTAGTCTAAATAATGTCATATGAAAGCAAGAAATAAATTTGCATGTCTTGTGTAAAAATAATGTCACGAATTAAAATAACACCACCGCCATCTGTTCTCTTAAATTCGGCGTTTCCATTTCTTCCTGTTGTGTTCCAAGTGTAATACATCCGTATGTCAACATACCTCTGTATGTAACTTATATAGAATTGCTTGCAAATTAATCTCTTGTACAGAAATCAAAAAAAAAAAAGTAACGATGTCGCTTTTGGAGAAGATAGTCGCTTTAGGAAAATATTTTCAGTAAAATAGACACGTTCATTATTTTCTAGGTGCACACTGAGGTATGTTATGGTGAGGTTTCTTTTCGTTTTTTTGGGTTGTTATAGCGAGGAGCTTTAAAATAGCTGAAAATATTATAGCCGACATTATTTCAACCGAAAATATTTTAGCCGACATATATTTCGTCCATTAAAATTAATATAAATTATACAGTTTAGTTTAAAAAAAATTGGTAACAGATGAAATAATTAACATTAATGTTCTATGTTATAATAGTCAGATAGGTACTAGTCAGAACCGACAAAAGCTATGGCAGACCGGAGCGCCAAACTAAAAATGATTTTTATTTAATTCAGTGGCGTAATTATGGGGGGTAAGGGGGGCAAGTGCCCCCTCTGACAATTTTTTGAGAGATAAAGTTATAATTTTGCCCCCCCCCCAGTAAAAATAGCACCTTTTATTAATGAACTCTTATGGATATTATTTAACAATATTGGTACCTAGTACCTACAATTGCTACCTACAATTTATGTTTATCTAAACCATAAAATGAGTTAAAAGACTTATGTAAAATCAAACAATTAGATATAGTGTATAAATACATACAATAAAAATATGTTTTAACTGGTGAGGGGAGGGATGTCAGAATTTTGGTAATAATAAATATATTATATTGCCCCCACTAGGTTTTTTCCCAGTTACGCCACTGATTTAATTTATCTTTTAATACGCATTAACAATCTTCAATTTTATAAGTTAACTTTATTACAATATTATATAATCAGGTAATAAAGTTTTAAGTTATTATACAAAATATCTACTATAATTTTATTTAAACTTATTAAAAAACTTAATTTTAATTCTTCCGAAACTAGGTAAGGAGGGATTTAAGGGCGATAAAACATTTTAGATCATGTTATATCCTTGTCTATAACCTAATCAGTAATACGGTATCAGATAGTAGGAGATAGTGTATTTAAGAAGTGTCGGTTCAAATACAGTTCGGATGATTAACGGGTAGGATCATTTATTTTTCGGCTAGAATACGGATCGGCTTATATATTTTCGACTATTATACGCGCTCCCATTATAGCAACAACAAAACAACAACTACTCGTTAGGGTCTTATCTGATTTACTGATGATTCTTTTCCCTTTTTTTTTATATGACAAAAGATAGCCTATGTCCTTCCGAAAGGTCTAATATATCTATGTATCAAATTTCATAAAAATCGGTTAAATAGTTTCAGAGTCCATTAGACACAAATCGTCAAATGCGTCATTTTTATATGTTAGATATTGTATTTTTTATAAGAAAATTTTTATATGTATATGTAATAAATATGTAATTATTTCACTATACTATATGTATATTTTATATGATTACCTTCAAAAATTATCTCAGTTTAAGATGTAAGATAAGCTGCTCTAGTAGTTTGTACATTTTTGTCATTTTCAAATGAGATTTTATCCAAAATTGAAATTAAGATAATTATAAAATGTACGCTTATACGACTATCGTACATTTATATTATTTCTGAAATAGTGAAGTTTATTAAACATATCAATAGATACAGGTAAATTATGGGTACATAACGTAATATAGTCACGTGGAAGAGGACTTAATATCCATGAAATATTATAATACGCCAGTATTAAATCAATCCATCAGATAATAAAATAATAAGAATAATATGCATATGAAGGTACTATAATTGATTTTATAATATTTATATAAATATATGTTATAATTTTATAAAATAATATTTTATTAATACAATAGCTTATAGTAAAATATTCTTTTATAAAATTACATTAATAATTATTATCAATTATCATATTATTTTTGGTTGTGTACATTAAAGACAGCATAATCAGTATATAACATAAAATATAAAATCAAGTTACAATTAAATAGAGGATATAGGGGATTTAGAAAATCGAGATGGTTGGAGGTTTAGGACAAGGGTGGCCGACTCCAAATAGTTGAAAGAAATGACAAATTTTTATTTGTTTTTTTAAATTATTAGAATATCAGTCTAATTTTACAATACACTCTTTTATAAAAATGTATTGTTAAAATATTATGATATAATTATACATTTTTCGAAAATAAAAAATAATAGGAATCACTTCCGTTAAATAAAATTGTTTATTATTTAATTGACTTGATATAAATTGTTTATTTAGAATGTAAAGTACAATAAATGCTGAGTCATAAAAAATTCATAAATGCTTTGTTAAATTAGTTTTAACTGTTCATTCAAATAACTGGAATCAGTTGCATGACTCAGAAGGTGGTTCTACGTATATAGTAGTCACTATTCAACAAACAGATCACTAATGGAGTGGGAGGAAAATAGTACAATAAAATCAGGTACATTCTTAAAACGACTATAATGACCTATAGTATTATATTTACGTTCAGTGTGAAACGTTCCAGTGAGTCACAATAATACTATTCAAAACAATATTTGTTTTTCAACTTTTTATGGTGATATGTATGTATAAATATAATATAATTTTACATTATTCTAATGTTTTATAGGTAATAATAAAATTATTGGGATATAAAATAGTTAATAAATGTTTTAATCAATAAGCAGTTCAAAAAAAAATCATTTTATAGTTTAATTTTTAGTACTATTAAATAATGAGCATATATACAAACTAAAAAATTATATTTTATTAAATAATTTATATTATTGTGTCTGATATTTCCAGAATTACTGTTAGTTAAATTATTTTGTGATAAAATTAAATTGAAAAAAAATCACACTTCTTTATTATTACGTATTAGTTATTAACTTTATTGCGAAATTCTATATTATAATTATTATTATTTACCTTTATACTTTGAACGGTTAAACAACCACTACGCAGTAAAACGTCCAACTATTATTTTGTATATTCCTTTCATTTTTTACCATATGCTATAAACTATAAGTCATAATAATTTATCATACATATTTTTTATTAGTTATTTATATTATTTTTATTATTATTATTATACATTAGTATAATATATATAATATTTGCTATTTATTATTTTTACTTTATTTTACATGGTAATTAAATTTATATTTGTTTTGTAGATCATTTATTTTTAAAGTAATTACTATGGAGGTTTTGAAAATTATTCTTGTGTTACTAATTAGCAGTTCATCACAATATTTTGTTACCAGTCATTCATATCATTTTGGGCAATGTCCAACTCTTGAACCAGTATCTGATTTTTCAATGAATAAGGTAAGTCAAAATAATAATGTATTATTTTTCAATAATTCGTTGATAATTTAACAAGATTTTGTTAATATAAAAATATTTCTGTGTTTAAGCATTAGTTTTTAATATAACTATTTACGCATATATACCATATATATATATATATATATATATATATGTATATTACAATATTAAAAAGCATAAATGGGTTTTGTTATCCCCGTAAGTCTCATTGAAAAGATTGTATGGAAAGCAAATATTTTCTCACTCTCTTATAATAAAATATATAAATAAGTGGTCTTGCCATACACTATTGTAAATGTAAAGTCTGAGCGTGGACTAATAGGTGGATTATAAAGGGGTTACATTGTTTTCACATTTTTAAATTTATGATTTATTAAAAAGTATTTTCTTCATAAAAACGTATTTTATGATTAAAAATATATCATATAAAAAATAATTTGTTCAAAATCCAGAGTCATAAATTAATTAATTACGGTTATAACATTACGTGAAAAATAAATATTGAATGTTAAATTTATATTCAGTAAGTGTCTTATTATGGTTGATAAGATTAACTTTTTTTATTATTTGCATTTATAATTGTTTTTTCATTGCAATTTTATTTGAATACAATTAAATAATGACATTGAAATTATAAATTAATATTTGACCTTTCCAATTTTCGGAAACGTTAACAAATTATATCAAACCGTAGCTAATTAAAGTGATACATAAAGAATTAAAAATAATGAAAACTATATTAATAATTAATATTATTGTTATTTTGTTTGTAATCAATTTTAAAGAGTCATAATATGTATGTGTACAATAATTGTTTTTGGATAAACGACGTAAGATTTAACTATATAATATTTTTACTGATTACCAATGTTAAATTTAGATTTATAAAAATGTAATTAATAACCTTATTTAAACCTAAAATTAATATTTTGTGAATGTATAATTACTTAAAGAAATTAAATTAGACAACTATTACAGTTATTAAAAGACAAAATATCGTAAATGTAACGATAAATACATACTTCTGTATTTTAAAATTTTTGTTGTTAAAAAAATTAATTGTGAGTTTAATTAATAACTAAAAATGTAATTTAAGAATTAGTATACTAATTTATTTTAAATAATTTTTATTAGACGAATTCGTCAAAATTATAACATTGCTTATAAAAGATCTTCATATAATATTTTACAGTTAAATACTTTTAAGAGTATTTTTGATCTTAATTTTAAGAAATTGATTAAAATAAAATGTCGGTACTTCGAATATTTAACATAATGAATGCATTTTAATATATTTGGGTTAAGTATATAGTAATATTCAGAGTAAATTATAATACATTTTTAAGAATTTTTTAATATCGTACCCATTATTGCTCTGTCTATAAATAAAAACCTAGCTTTACAATAATTGAATTACTCTTCTTGGTCTTACATTTAAAGTTTAGAAATTTTAAAATAAAGACAAATAAAATCTAAATTCATCAATCCTAAACTTATTTATTTTATAGATCTTAGGAAAATGGTACGCAATACAAAAAACATCAACATCGAGTCGGTGTGTGGAATACAATTTTGAAAAAACAGAGGAGCCTAATACTTACAAATTGGATCAAGTTAGTGAAAATTCACTAATTAACGTAGCTAAATCCAACAATTACCATTACGTTGGGACTTTAAAGACTGATCCTAATATGCCATCTAGAATGATAGTGAATTTTCCATTGAGTGAGTACACAACTTGTATAAATATTATAATAATATTTTCTCAATAAATATAATGATCATAATATTATAATTACTTTTACATGTAGCTATCTTATAAATGTGTTATAGTATAAAATATAAAAAAAGTGTATTTTATATGTTCATTTTCCTTAACCCTTTCATTTCAAGTAAAAATATTTGAAAAATTAGAACTAGTACTTCCATTTCAAGTTATATTTATAATACTCAAATTAAATACTTTTATTTGTAGGTGTTGCTGGTAAATCATCATTTGTTGTATTTTCTACGGATTATGAAAATTATATGGGTATATTCTCTTGTCAAAAAATACCTCTCGGTAATAGACATTCGGTGACAATTTTATCTAGAACTAGAACTTTGGATAAACAATATGTGGATAAGGTTAGAAAAAATATATATAAATAAATGTAGTTAGTATAATATCCAAAATAAATACTATGTAAATAATATGTAATTATACCAAATGTAAATACTTGCCATAACTATAGTCCATAAGTGTTCCTAAATTGTATATTAGTTGTATAACATGATTTCAATTAAACCCATCACATGTGTAACGTGTAAAGTAAATTATTAAAAATAGTTTATTTAATATTTCAATTTTAGAAATAAAACACAATAAACTATCAAATAATTTACAAGTAATCATAATTCTTAAATATTTTATTATTTAGTGCATTAAGTTTATTTATTCAATTGATATTTATATATATGATATATATATACAATATGATATATATATATATATGTTAATTAAAAATATCTATACTACCTATGGTTGGTTATTATCACAGATTATATTAGTTTCCGGCTAAATGTGATTAATAGTTTTCGTCTTAAACAAAGTACACCATATATGTGTATTGAGTGATATGAAAATATTTATGTAGAACTAGTTGGCAAACATAGAACGTAATACTAATACCATAGTGAATACGTGATAAACAATTTAAATGAAAATTAACATATGACATGAACTGACACGTTTATTTCATAAAAGTTAAATGTTTATGAACATAAATATAATAATAATAAAATTATTTTGCAGGTGCGTAATCGCATATCATCAAGCAACGTAAATCCATTTGATCTGACCATCGTAGATCAGAACAACTGTTCGAATCTTAACGCAACGATGCGTGTTGAAATAAATGGCAATACTTTCAGCTCGCAGAACATAGGCGAAACTGTGCGTAAAGTAGGTTCGAAAATTGGTGATGGCGTCGAGTACGTGATTGAAGGAGGCAAAAAACTATACAAAATGGCGAGTTCGGAGAAAAGAGGTGTCCCCGAAAATGATGCAGAGTGGATGCCTTAAATTTATATAATACATACATTATAAAATAGTTAATATTACTCGGAAATTTATACATGTATGTAAAAATACATTTCCAACGACTGAATACAGACATTTTAGTTATTTTTCAATTTATAATTTTAATTATTTTATATAAATGTAAAAACAAACTAATTTCAGTGTAATTGTAATTAATTGTAATGTTCTGAGACATTTTAAATATAATAAATGAAAAAAAAAAGTTATTTATTTAATTTATAAATTTACTGTAGACAATATTTGTGATTATCGTTAAAAATATAATAAAATAAAAGATCGGTGGAATATATTATTATTTTATAAATTATTTTTGTGTTCAAAAAATTTTTTTTGTATTGGAGTTTATTGTTGAATATTATTCTCGTATTCTTATTTCTTAATTTATTAAATTAAGAAAGGTAGAATTATTCTATGTAAGTAAATATTTGTATACTGTGTATATTTGTTTTCTTCAAGGTTATATGGTAAATTAATGAAGCCTTTGAGTTGGGATTGCATTTCATGCAATGCATTGCGATGCAAATTTAGAGATAAATGTGTTGATTTAATTATATATAGGTAGAATGGAAGTATAATATGAAAAATATCAATGACAACTATTATCTAGAAACATCAACGTGTCAAAAAAGAACGACCTGTGATGACGAAGTTTTTAGAATAGAGTCTGTGTTACTGGAATTGCAGTAGTCGAAAGCGAAGTTGCCGTTAATTTGTATTCTTTAAGCACTACGGCAAGAGGCATCACGAAGGTGGTTCTTCCAACAGTATGCATATAATATACGTTCCTTGTACCTATGTCTTTCGGCTTTTCATCAACAAAAAATTTGTTTTTGAAATGTTTTAAAAGTAAATTTGTAAATAATAATCGCTCGCTTGTTTTTCTTAGTTGTTATTGAAATGCCATAGATTTTCTATAGTTTCCTATTTAACATTTTTTTTTCGAAATAATTACACATAGGTAAATATTGAAGAAAGAATTGGATATTATTTAACAACAATAAAAAAAATATTAAACGATATTGAATACAATTTAAATTACTTATAGTCAGCAGATTCTATATAGCCGTTTGTTAAAAACCTAACCTTCATTATAAAATAATGATAACAATGTCTATAGTAAATATTTATGCATAAATTTCTCTTGATTGTCATTATATTATCAGGAATTTTGTTGAAATCAATTGTATTTATTTATAAATTATAAATTAACTATACAATTAATAAAATACTGATATGAATAAATAAATAGACAAAACTAATATTATTTTTAAAAATAAAAATATGCAATTAAAATAAGCATTATTATTTATTATTATTATTATTATTATTATTGTTACATTTATAATTTATTAATAACTTGTAGCTATAATTTTTTTTCTTGAAAGAAGCTTATTTGGTTCAAAAGTAAAAATGACGTTTGAAAAACTAAATAACACTAAAAAAAAGCCACAGAAGTCGGGGTAGACATAAGAACGGGTACTCGTATGTATGAATTGTTTTAATACATTTTAAATCTATGAAAAATTATTTTAAATTTGAGAATTAAATTATATTACATGGTTTTAATAAAACTAAAAAAGGTTTTTATTTAACTGAAATAATTTAATAAAAAGTAGAAAATAAATTCTGATTTATGTCCTTTTATCTGGTATAATGAGTATAATATTTTCATTGTTGAAGTGTGCTCAAATAAAAACCAGACGAGTGTATTATATACTAATTTGTTTTGTGGGTGCAATATATGAAACTAAAGTTATTAATAAATGGAAATTCAATATAAGAAAAGGTTTAGTGCTGTCAATTTGTCAGTGTCAATGTTAACAATTAATATTAGTATCAATACTAGTACAATGTGAAGCTGTTAGCAAAGTTGGTCATGGTCTTGGTTTTGCTGCAAAACCAAGATCAAAACTAGATCCATTCTGCAAGAGTCTTGCAGTCTTGCAACTTTTATAGTAATTAAAAAAAAATTGGAGAGGTATGTTTTATGAGAAGACACATTGGGAGAGTATTTAAAAGAGAGGCTTCAATATTAGAGTGGTGGCTTCTACTGGGTAAATTTGAGTGTGGTGAGAATCTATTCTCAAGATCTGATGCAAATAAGTTTACTTTGTTAAGATTAGATGATCCTTGAGAGTTGTCAGGATACCGCAGGGGAGGTATTTTAATTTTTTCATTTAGTATATTTTTAGTGGCTTTCCAAAGTGAATTGTTAGTGTTAGAAAGAGATCCCAAGTAGTTGTGAAATTTGTTAGAGTTGTACTTCTGGAAAATATTTTTTAAGGAGTTTGTGAGTATATTAAGATGCCTTCTATCACTTGGCAAGTGAGTTCTTTGCCAAATGCGGCGGGCACGATGCTTTTCTATTATGAGTTGTGTTATGTGGGGGGGGGGGGGTAATACCGTGTTTGTGTAAGTGGTGGATGGGTTATTTTGGGATGCGTCAAGTGCAGCATTTTGGATTAAATTTGTGAAGGAATGTACCGCAGTATCTATTTCAGATGGGTTTTTTAGGAAGATGTTGAGGGTGACGGCATTATCTATGGCTTGGCTAAATTTTTTCCAGTTTGTTTTGTCTGGAGTGATAGTTGGGTAGTGTTTTGTTGTAGTTGGAGTGTCGTTTAGGGTGAGTATTATTGGTGTGTGTGGTCGGAGGAGAGGTCAGAGGAATTAGTAATTGTGAATTTTATATGACTGGGGAGCGTAGTGATAAAAAAGTCCAGAACGTCAGGATATTTGTTGGCATGTGAGAGCCAATATGTAGGGCAAGGAGGGGAAATATTTTAAGATTGTGATCGAGGATAAATTTATTGAGAGTTTGACTTCTGGTATTGGGTTGATTAAAGCACCACCGTGGATGTTCAGCATTGAAGTCCACACCTACCAGGAAGTGGTTACCAAGGGAATTAAAGAAGAGATCAAAATCATTAGGGTTTATTTTTGCGCCGGGACGGATGTAAGTCGATGAGATAGTTGTGGAGATATGATTTAAAGTTAGCAGAATATAAGTGGACTGAATGACGTTATTTTGATATGGTGGTAGAATGGTATGTTTAATGTTAGATTTAAATAGTATTACAGAACCTACATGGGATGAATCATCGGGATGGTTATATTGATATGTAGAATAGCTAGAAATGTTAAAGGAGGAGTTTGATGTCAGGTGTGCTTTACTGATGAGTAAGATACAGGGTCCGACAAAAAGACATCCCATATTTTAAAAGGCAATTACAAATAAATAAACAATTTTATTAAAATGTTTAAATTAAATACTATACCATTTTACATTAAATAGAATAATTACTTAGTTTTAAACATTATATCCGTTTAATATTGTCCTTTATTATTAATGCACTTACGAAGCCTTTCCCGGAAGTTTTCCATTGCTCGTAGAGTCATTTGTAGTGTAATAGCTGCTGCTTCCTGAGTGATTGCCTCCTTAAGTGATTCCAAAGATGTTGGGCGATGAGTGTAGACTAGGGCCTTTAAATGTCCCGAAAGAAAAAAAACCACAAGGTGATAAATCGGGGGACTTTGGGGGCCAGGTGATGTCTCCTCGTAAAGAGAAAAGATGTCTTGGAAACATCTATCTCAAAATTTTAAGTGAACGTCGTGAATTGTGTGCTGTGACTCCATCTTGTTGGAACCAGACTTCTTCATCGTTCCTAGTAAACTGATTTAAGTTTGATCGGAGAGAGGTCTCAATTATGTGATAGTAGCGATCCGCATTAACTGTAACTTTTTGCCCATTTTCTTCCAAAAAATTCAGATTCCTCCACGACAAACGTGTGTTGCTCACCATGCCATGACATTATGATTATTGAAAATGGCACGTAGACCTCTATCTATCTATACCCGGTATACCGTTTTATCTATAAATAGCTTTAAATATAAACGTCTAAAAATACAGGAGATTTTTTTGCCGGACCCTGTATCAATAGAGTTTGTTGAGAGGAAAGCACAAAGTTCATTTTTTTGACGTTCTAATTCATTGGCGTTCCATTGAAAGATTAAGATAGAGTGAGGAATATTATTTTATCTATTTACTATTGGACAGCATTAGTTTTTCTATTAGAGTAGTAAGTAGAGAGATTAGTGGATTGATGGTCGCTTAGAAATTATTGAGAAATAGCACCATTTGATTGGCTAGGCGGTGAGGGTTTTGAGAAGTGGTAAGAGAGATGTCTTGGCTTGGTAAATCAGTTGTTGTAGCTTGAGCATATGATTTTTTTAGGTTGGAAGTTCATATTGGAAGTAGATTTTACATTATTAGGTTTAAAATTAGAGTATGCTTGTTTCAGGTTATTATGTATTGGATTAGATTTCTTAAGATGGTGAGCAGCTTGAATTTTTTTTAACACAGGGAAGCCTCTATAATTGGCCGGATGGTCTCCACTACATAGTGCGCATGTAGCTGGTTGGTTGGGAGATTTTTCGCAGTTTTCTGAGGTGTGAAAGTCTCCACAGCGAATACATTTTGGGTGGTTACAGTAAGATTTTGTATGGCCGAAGCCTTGGCAACGGAGACATTATATTGGTTGGTTGTTTGTTCGGGGCTCTTCAATTTTTACCTTAGTATAATAGAGGTGGTCAATTTTATATATATCTTTATTGTTGATGTCAGGCTCCAAATCGACGAAAAAAAGCGGGAGAGGTTGTTTGGTGTTTCTATGTAGAATATTAGTAATGTTAGGAGAGCAGAGAGTCCTTTTTTTATTTTAATAATTGGAGTGGAGTGGTGAAGATTTTTTATATCTATTCTATAGGATCTGTCTTGTTTTAGCTGATAAGTATGATAAGCAGCTTTATTGGTTTGAAGAAATTTAATGACAGATACATACAAATCTGGTGAACTTGTGGACAGTTTGATGCCGTTGATAGAACTTTTACATAAAAAAGGTTCTCCTTTCGTGATTTGCTTTATGTTATCACAGAAGGCCTTATAATCATTAACTACCTGAATAAAAATAGGTGATGGAGGTTTGGTAAGGGCAGAAGAGTTTTCTATGTGCTCAGGTTCTTAGTCAATTTTTACGGGTTCTGGATTATTTCTGGATAAGTCTGTCGGATCCGAAAATAGGAAAAATCATTTTTAAGTAACAAATATTTTTGTTGATGGTTTTTGTCTTTAATTTGGAGTAGATGGGGATGCCAGTTGGCGTTTTTCAGGAGGGGGGTAATCCAGCCGTCGTTGGACTCAGAATTTGAAAATTGGTTTGGTGATTTATTTAGCACGCTATGCATACGTGATTTAGAAATGATTAACGAAGATACGACAGTTTTAGTTTTATTCGTAGGCATGGTGGGTTTTGAATATGTTTCGCGATTAATAGCCGATCACGGGACGGACGGCCGAGCGCGTCCGCCGTAGATAACGATTTCAATTACTATATAGGTAATTAATTTTTTTTTTATATTACCAAATTAGATGACCGAAACAGCTTCAGTTGATTAAATTGCACTTGATTTGGTTGTAGATCGCTTTTGAGCCCGGTCTACACGCAACGACTTATTGCACGTTTTGCTGGACATATAAAATGAACAATAAGACGTACATTTTATAAAGTGTTTACACGTTCCAACTTTTACTCAGTTTTCCATCCCAGTTTCAACTGTATTTCTGTTCATTCTTCAATAGTGTTCAGTTATTTTAGTGATGTTTGACGTTATGGAAGAAGCACTATTGTGGTTTACCATAATGTTCCTAGTACGTGTGCAACAGAATTTCGTAGATCAGACATGTTCGTAAGAAAACAAAAAATACCATGCGAATCAAATTTTATATAATTTATTAAATATTATAGGTTAATATACCTACTAATAGTAGGTCTTACTATAATATATTATAATTATTAAAAACAAAAAAATGAAATTAAGTTGTTAAAACTATTAAGTAAAGAAGAAAATTAAACCCAAAAAGAACGAAAAGTTGTACTATACACCAATTTTGTACTTACATGTGACGATATGTCGTTCAACTTCACGTAAAATGAATCTGCGCCTATTAGTCTATCGATCCAATCTTGGATTTCATTCCGATTCGATAAGACGTACGATTTACTGTATACACGCTCCTTTTTACTTGATACGATTAGCCGTATTCGATAAAACGTATAATAAGTCGTTGCGTGTAAACCGGCCTTTAACAATAATTACGTTTTTGAATGATAAAAAACGGAGCAGAATTTCTTGAATAATAATAGAATTACGGAATGAAATAATGACGAACCGTGATTCATGGTCAACAACCTACGACGAAGCGTGATGATTAAGATTCAAAATAAATATCCATATTTTTTTTCTAATAATGAATTTATTAAAATTAAATATATTATGAAATAAATCAGATGCATTGATCAATTTTTTTTTTTTATAAAAAAGGATTCTAAAAAAATTATTTACTAATTGTTTTAAACATAAGCTTATAAACGTAAGCTTATAATGTCTTCATCAGATTACTTTGCTGCGCAGACACACATTACAAATAAGTATTATTATCGTATAGTAAATAAGCTAGCTAAATTAAAACCGAATTTATTGTGATCAATTTGTTAGGTACAAAATTATTTTTAAGAATTAATTATTTCCAAACAACTAAACTACTAAACTAACTTTTGTATGTTCACATAGTGTAAATTACAGGTTTTATTCAAACTCAAATAAAATATCATATTTATTTTACTTTGGATTTCCAACATTGCTTTTGTGTATTGCATAATTATAAGTAAATTAAGTATAAACTATTCTGAAGGACATTAATAGTTAAAAATCAATTTGTTCTTTTTAATTTAAAGTAAAATAAACTCAAGTATTTTATGATTACATTTATTACTTAAGTAGACAATCATTCCTAGAGTTCCTATTAATAGTAAACAGGATTTAGATTGCATTATACATATTATGTAAAATAATTCTTGCACGGGCAATAACGACACATTATTTTATATTATTTTCTGTAGTTACAATATACTATATGAAATTATACAATTAGTTTATAGTTTTTACTGATTCTAAATTATAACTGTCTAGTCACGAGTAGTTTTTAACAAAATAAAGGAACATAAAAAATTATTTTTTCAAATCAAAACGACGAGTAAAAAGCACTTAAATAATTTGTTTATATCAAATTAGAAATCTTTGATTAATTTCTAATTTTACATCTTCACTTTATCATAGACGAAGTTATAGCAATGTATTCTTTTACAAAACTATAAAATATTTTGTAATTTAATTTACTTGAAAACAGCTTCTCTAAATAAAATGTATTGAGGATAAATAATAATAATTAATTTTAAGGTACTAAAATCAATGACTGTTTTAATATAATATATATTTCTGTTTTTATGTAAATTTTAATAACTAAATCAATATTATTCACGGTCATTTTGCTGTAACAATGAATTTAGGACTTAATTGCATTTCAAATGAATGTTTTAAAATCTCATTGAAAAATTGTATTTATACGCATCTTACACATTTCACACAAATTTCTTAGTAACCTTAAATGAAGGATTTCAGTGTTTTCATTAGTCAGAACACCATTCTTGAGGAATTTTAGCTGTAGTTATGTTTTAAATGTATTTTATAACTATCCCATGATTGTTAAATTATATTGATTGGATAATTGGACATTTTTAGTAGAATTTGATTTTCGATCATTACATCTTGACAGTTCGTATAGAACTGATTTTTTTTATTTTTTTTTATGAAAATGAATAACTACAATATTCAGTATACAAAAAAAATCAAAAAAATGAACATTTATTTATGATTTTAAATATAAATATCATATTCTTCACTTTAAAACAAATAAACTTTTTAGGACTCATTGACTTATTATTATTTTAATAGAATTTCATAGAATCTGTCGATTGTTAACCTCAAGGAAATTGATAAAATTTTAATTTTATCAACATTTTTCTTGGTTTTCATATGTTAATGTCAATGTAAGTATATTACAAATTGTTATATATTAATAGCTCAATATAGAATTATAGAACTAGTATAAACTCATTATGATTTTAACCATAAAAAAAAATTCACTACTTATGGTGAAAAAAAAAATCAAATCCTTCGAAGTTATTAATTAAAGGCATATAATTACACGATTTTAATTTGTATTTTTATGAATGAATCAAAATACAATTACAAACAATCTTATTTAATAATATGGAAAAAAAAAAATAAAAATCCCGTTTCATACGTATTTATGACTAACCATAATAATGAGTCGTACAATATCTATTGATATATTATACAGAACAGTTAAAATATGGTATTTTTTCTTAGAACAGAATATATGTAAATAATGTTAGTAAACCTGTTTAGATTAAAACTAAAGCATCAAATTATTTAAATTATTTTAGATACATACATTAAATACCGTATTATTTAATTTATATTAAATTCAGAATTACTGATGTGCATATTAAGTTTATCATATGAGTAGACTACGTACCTATACTACATAATATTTTTGAATCATCAACTTGTTTGGCAAGATTCAAAATATTATATTAATGATAGATAAATAATAGTAGTTGATACATTTTTTATTCCCTAACTATGTTAAAATAATATTGTACCTACTAATATATATTATTACATTTTTTAAAAGAAAATAAATAGGTAATATAAGACTAGTCATTACTATAAAAATAGCTAATCTACTTAAAATATGTTTACAAATTTACAATTTTCAATTTGAATATTTATCTAAGTTTGATTAATGTTTTATTTTATTTTATAGAAAGAACGCTTGTTGGAAGTATAAAATCGGATTAACCAATAATCATATGGACTGTATCCAAATAATTTATTAGTTAAAATAGGAAAAAAATGATATTAAATAGGTGAATTTCAGTTTTCTAAAATGTCGATTCTAAATTTACTTATGCCGTTATCTGCACGGTAATGGTCAATGAAAAAAACGTACTTATAATCTAGATTTGAAATTACCCACAAATGGCATAAAAATATAAATTTTCATGCAAATTAATGAAAGTAAAAATTAATTTATCTAACTATATGTATATAATATATACATATATCGCAATATATTTATAATTTACTATACATAGGTAATTCAATCCAAATATTATTTCTTATTTTTGTATAGTATTCTGTAGATATTATTGAGATATAAATATATAGTATACATCAATAATATCTACAAAATATTATAAAAATAAGAAATAATATTTCAATTGAATTACGTATGTAATGTAAATTGTAAATGTATTGCGATATAAAGTATGTGATTAAATATTTCAATACATAATCAATGAAAAATGTATTGTTTTAAGTTATAACAGATGTTTAGTAAGTATGTTGTTCAGTTAAACATTATAAAGAATTTTTAAATTGACACGTGTGGAATGAAGGTCAACGAACGATACTACACTGGTGTACAATTGAATAGTCAAAATAATTGTGAAGTGCACGGTCGTAGACGGATAGTTAATAGATATAGGCATAAATTAATAAAACCCTGTGGCTACAAGGTTGTTAACTATAATAAATACGATGAAAATGTGTACTCCAAATGAACCAAATTCGTTAAACAAACGACTCTATAACATAGATTTGTCACAGTTACGAATAACATAATAAGACATTATTTCTCAGTGTTAATGTCATATAATTGAATAGACAACAAATAGTATAACGCATTATGACCACTGCAGGACTTTGTGCTAAGGCCAAAAACCGGAGGGAGGTGCTTCTTTGCATCCTTGAATTTTGTACACAACAAACCACAGCAAGAGGTCAACAAACACTTCAAGCAATGAGCAGTTTAGTGTAGGTATTGCGAGAGTACCGTGTACGGAAATCTCGATGTGCACCATGAACTGACTATGTATATAGAGGGTTAAATTATGTTACTAAGCTACATTTTTGGTTTATATACAAGGAGTGTAGAAGATTATTGTTACATTTTTTTTTCATTCGGAGTTTACATTAAATTTGAAAAGTTATGTTTATATGAATTTTCTGTCTTCAGAATAATATTTTATACAGATCAAAATTTTGCTTTCAAAAAAAATTTATTTTCCGGTAAAAATATGACAAAAACACAAATGCACTTTTTGGAGTTATGAAGGTAAGATTTGAATTTTTTAGTTTTTAATTATTAAAAGCATAATTAATTAATTTTGTAAGTATTGTAAAATTTATCTTATACTAAAAATTAGTTGAATTCATAATAAGATTAATTCAGATATATATTTATATATATATAATTACCTACTATATAATGTAATATTTATAATTTTATGTATAAATTATTAAAATATACATAATATAAACATAATATAATTTTCAACTATAGACAAAAATTTAGTAAATTGTATTAATATTATAAGTATATTTTATTCAAATGATAATTCACATATGTTAAGAAATTGCTACCTAAAGAAAGGAATCGCATATATAATTGATCACTTCTTATTGAATAATCTTTAAGTTAAACTATTATAGAGAATAGATAAAATAAACCAATCGTTATAATAAAGTGTACTAACAATAAATTGTTTAAAATTACAAAAGTAAAAATAAAAAATCTATAGTTAACATATTAACTGAAAAATTAAATAAATCTATGTATCCATTTTTTAATATTTGATTACGTTTACCATTTAATGACAATTATTATAGTAAAGCATTAGGCAGTATGACAAGGTAGTTATTTATAATATTTAATCTGTAACTTATAAATAATGTACTTATGTAAATTTCAAGTATCCATACCAATAATTTTTGTGGCTATACGATTTTTCACAATAATATTTTGTATTCAATATTAAATGTTGTAGATTACGTGTATTGCTATATTGTTGTTTTTCGTAACGTCACCCAACTATGGGACGTTGATTATAGTTGACAAATTACGAAAAAAAGCATTGGAAATTACACACAACTTTCCAATTTGTCGGATTCATCATAACAGGTAAAATATTATTTTTAAATTGTATAGTATATATAAAACATTATTAAATCATTAACATTTTAATATGGAGGCAAGAATATTTCACTAATAAAGAGAGATTAAAAAAAAATGTAAACAGAAACAATTTTATTCTATTAAAATTAAAATAATAGTTAAAAAAAGTCCAGTCTAAGTTTATCAAAAAGTAAGGAAAATAAATTTGTTACAAGAAAAACTTACTGACCAAAAATAAAATATCTTCTTATAATGTTTTTTTTTTTGTCAATCTTTAAAAAGTTGCCACTGTTATCAAGAAAATATTAATAACATAATCAAACACATATAGTTATAAGAATACATGTATTTCCTAGTCGGAAACACTGCAATCCCATATCCGGTAAACTACGAACGAGTAATCACTAATTCATATTAATAGTTTGTTGACCAAGAATATAATAGTACCTCATCAGGTGAAACTATTTTACGAGGACAAGATATGCATTTTCATTAGATTTGATCGTGATGAACAAGAACAATGTAATTCTCTGTTAGAGAGGGAGAAAAAAGTATAGATAAATTTACAAAAATTGTAAAAACAATAACTGGATCCAAGGATTTTTACTGACCAACAACAAGTAAAATTAACGATTTACCTTTGGGTGTAATACTCTTAATTTAAAATTTAAAGTTACAAATATTTGTTCTTTATTTATTATATCATATTCAATGTTATGATATTTCTTATACTAGGTTTTATTTTAATATTTTAAATGCAAAAACACTTCCTATGTCGTTTGTTTCGTTGCACATAAGTCAATAGACTATCAGTTTATCTATTATATGAATCGGCAACGCTAAAATCATAACAGACTAATTAACAATTGTAAAATATTTAGCTGTAGATATAGGTGGTACGTAAAAACTAACATAATATTTATTAACTACGTAATTTTGTTTATTTAAATCTACAACTCATGTACAGTACATTGAATGTTGAATTCACTTTCACAGAATTCAATAATTATTGATAATATGAATAATTGATTGTGATGTTGTTTTCTTGTTCATATAGTACATAGGTATAAGAAATTAAATAATAATTATTATTTTAAGTTCAATTACTATACATATTTAAGAGTTCTTAACAAGTAATATCATTATTTTATACAAAAACAATATTGTACAAAAAATAAACATTCAAATAGCGATAATACTACATTTAAATAATTAGACCCACCAATAGTTTGTTATATTTTATTTTCATCAATTAAGATGAATTTAAAAAGCTTTTTATGGTTAATGTTAGATTTGATGTCAAGAAAAAATAAGAATAATTACATAAACAAAAATAAAGAATTTGAGAATTGTATACATATTTTTTTCTTACCACTAATTATTTAAGAAAAACAGTCTAATTTATTTATACTTATATATACATATAATATTATATTTATACATTTTTCAAGTCATATAATACAAATAATCGCTGAAATAATTCGAATTCATATTAGACATGAGAAACTTGCTGACTTAAAATATATTATTTTTTTTATAATTAAAATTTCTTATACTAAGTATATGATTAAATTATGATAATTATTTTTTAATGCTGTAGATTTTAACACAGTGAAATAATTGAAATACTAAGAAAAATAACTAGATTACATTATATGGTAAGTTATTGTTAATATATGTATTGATAAAACTATATGTCTGATAAAAATTGATATCTCTGCTGCAAAAACAAGTATTAAAATATGTACAAAAATTTTAAAAACTTTTAAGCAAAATTTTCATAGCAATAACATCAATGATATTTAATAATTGTTCCAATATTAAATTCAAAATATAATATAGTTATGACTTCTTTACCATTAAATCCGACCACACAAACAGATATTGTAAATTTGTAAATTAATATTCTGTCTGCAACTAGCCTTAAGGAAGACGTATCTGTCATGAAGTACACAACCATGTGTATAATTACTGTACAATGACTCAATTCTTAGTATTTTATGCATGACAGTTGCGTTTAACAATATTCACTAAAGTTGTGAAGTATTATATATTTATAAATACTAACCACTTTTTTTCAAGTTAATTTCCTACACAATTTATAATGAAATAAGAATAGTTTATAATAATACAAATGCAATGTTATAAATATTATATAACCACATACAATAGTATAGTATAAGATAAATAATTATACGCAGTAGCATAGTTGGAGTTAAATTAAAGATAGGGGGATGTGATTTAGAAATATCACGTTTATAAATACTATATTATTCTATAAGCTATAGGCTATATGCTTTAACTGTAATTAAAACATCACCAGTAAAAAATTCCTAGAGGGGACGATCCACCAATTACCCTTCTCAGTTACGCCACTGATTATAAGCATGATTTTCAAACTTTAATTTAAAAATGTCAATTTTTTAAAACTGTTTCTTTTAACTGAACCTAGAGGAAAGGTTCATATATTTTTCAATATTTTTAGTACTTACCTATTCATATTTGAAACTGTTGCTACCTAAATAATAACAAAATTGCCCATCGAGCACTTCTACGATTCGTCTAATTAATAAGACAATACTAAAAAAAAATACGAATCTTATCGGATATATGGGTCTATAGTTTCCGCCGAAGAATTAAACATTTAACATCAACTTTTAATTTTACTACTCTTTCAATTTAATTAACTCATCAATAAATTAGATAATTGTATGGATTTATATTTACTATACCAGTATATTGTACAACATAAATTATAAAATATATAATCTAGATTTGGTTTGGTCCGTTTTTTCTTGTAGATTTATTATTTATAATACTACGTATTATAATTATTGGTTATAGGAATGAAATACAAATATTGTTGGAAAATAATCCATTGTTGGTGTTCGAATCAAAGTATGTTGAATCAATAGAGTTATTATATAAAATATGCCGAGGCACACAAAGGGGTCCATGTCAAAACATTGATTTTATGTATCCAGGTAAAAATAATAATAATTATAAAATGTATTAAATCGGTAATCACATGTTCTGTTAATTTCAATAGGCACAAAATGGTGTGGACCTGGTAATATTGCCAACAATTATTCAGACTTAGGTGTTTATCGCGAAGAAGATATTTGTTGCCGAGAACATGATCATTGCACTAGAACTTTAGTAACTGGTCAATGCTACTTTAATATTTGTAACACTTCTCCGTACACTAGGTAAATTATTTTACGAGTACTTGGGTCTTGTGAAAAATATGATTATGGCATTTTACCCCATAAAATTGATAGCTATATAACATTTTATGTGTTCATTATTACAAAAAATTATTTAGTTAAATTAAAATAAAAAAAAAAAAAAATTGCAGATCTCACTGTGAGTGCGATAGAAAGTTTCAGCAATGTTTGAATGAAGTCAATACATCTACTGCTCATACTTTGGGCGTCATATTTTTTAATATTGTTAAAGTCATGTGCTTCAAAGAAGAATGTCTATTTAGGTAAGATAAGTTAGTTATAATACACAAATGGATAATTAAGGATCACTAAAATTATAATTTCGATTTAGTGTTAATCCCTAATTGGCGGGGAAAATGTGTACTAATTATACTTGAATACTAGATAAAGGTAATCTTGTAATGTATTTGGAATTTCTTATGATTTATAGTTTTTCCCTTATTAACTTCCAAAATTAACACTGCAAGTAATTCTAAATATCTATTTATTGAGAATAATTTATTGTTATAAATGTATTTACTTACAAGTTATGCAACTTTGCAGATCGATTCCATCAATTATAAGTTATCATTTTACTAATGATTATTAGTAATATAATTATTTACTTTCATGTATCATACCACAGAACAAATTAATTAGATCTATTATGTGATGGTATTTCGTTTATTCACATCAGCCACACTGAATAATATGTAGATACACAATGAATACAAATTATTGAGAGTATAATGAAGCATATAAAGCAGTAGGTGTACATGCTTTGGCTGCTGACTTCTTAAGTTTTTAAACGATGCTAATATGTGTAGGTACATATTTTATTAGGCTGAACATAATGAATATAATTTATGTCACCATTTATCAAACAAACAGCCAATATTATTCTGGATCCAAATGTACAAAGTAAAAAAAAAAAGTTAACAAATTTTAAGTAAAAAAAACTAAAAATAAGTACTACCAGGAAATATACCGGCAAACCAGAAGTAGATATTTAGTTGAAAATCCATAATAAATTATAAACGCAAAGAAAAACATAAAAAAAACCTAATATAATAATATAATTCCCTTATTTTATGATTTGAACTGGTCAAAGGTGGGCATTAACTAGTTCTCAAGTTAAAGTTAAGTGAAAAAGTTAATTTTTTTTTAACTTTTTAACATAACTAGTTTAATTGGCATTTGAAATAACTTAACTTTTTACAGTTGATTTAAAAATGATCTATCAAATTTAAAAATTTTGAAATTTTTCGTTTATACGTAAATATTTATATAAAAATTGAAAAAATCATGTATAGTAAAATGGTCGCAAACACTGTACATCAGATGTCATATTAGATTTTTTAAGTTAGGGTCCCACCTTTGGGTATTGAGTTCTATCCGTAGATACAGAATGTTATGTACAAAGAATTTTAACTATAAAGATAAATAAACATAGTAGTGAGTAGCCCCTTATTATACAACGTCATAGTATTTTTCAAATACTTCGGTACCACTGCTGTGTATTATGATCATAAAATTCAATATAGGTAATTGTTTATTATAATTTAGGAAATCAGATTTTTCTAAAGAACACAATTATTTTTTATAAGATCTACATACTAATTAAAAAAAGTAGATTAACTTTTTTTAAACTGTGTCATTTTTTCCTTATTAACTTTTAACTTATCGATCTTATGTTCTCTTAACTTAATTGAACTCGAGTTATTTTTATTAACTTGCTCACCTTTGGAACTTGAAAGTAATTACATGCATACTCTTTTTAAAAGCTAATTATTATAGGTAATAAAAGGGCCGGATCATGGTCATAAAATGAGGGGGCTATTACTTTTATTGAGACCCTTTTACAAAAAAGATTTCCATTTTTTTTTTTCAGATTTAATTATTTGTAATAAATATTAATTAAAATCAGTTTAGTTGATTTGTATGTTGATGAAAATTATAATAAAATTTTATTTTTTTAACATATTTATTTGATGCCATTTTATATGAAAAAAAATTGGCAACTTATTGTGGTCCCTTTCAACTTGCTGCCTGGGGATATAGCCGGGGAGCCTTGATTCAGCCCTGGTAATAAGTTTTAATTTAATTAATTAGATTTTATTATAGATTCACTCAGTGCTGTATCAAGACATTTTGTGCCTCGACGCAAAAAAAAAAAAATTGGCATCCTTCTAAGGGGCTTGCCCACAGAAAATATAGGAGATAGATCTTCATGAACATTTTAAATATTCTAAAATCAATGCTATTTTTGTGTAGTAGGCATGCCACCGCACGCGATACCATAATACGCCGTATTATTATAAATAATTTATGTTTATTGACATTATCACAATAAATTTGGAAACTAATAATAGGTATATTAATAATATTCTGGATCGCTGATAGTTATATTGCTATAAATACATAAATAATATATATATTAATTATATTATATAATATTATATTAATTATAATATATATTATTAAATTAAATACATTAACATTAATTTATGATACTATTATAAGAAACAAAAAAAATAATAATTTCAAAATAATTTTAAAAGTTCAATAGTTCACAAATGAACGAATTTCCGACCACAAAATTTTAGCGGCCTCGAAAAACTGGCGCCCGGGGTAGTTGTAGCCAAATAGTTGTAGCCCCCTCTAAATCCGGCCCTGGATTCACTAAATCGAATAATACATTATTTTCTAATTGAAATGTTGGATAAGTGTTTCAAAAATGTTCTTATAAGTGTCACAATTTTTTTATTCATAAAATATCAATACATACAATAGCAATAATAAAAATAAATCATGTTCTAAAATGTATTTTTCTAAAGTAAAGCTAGTATAAAAGTAGTATTAAATCACGAATGCAAATTAAATAAAAGAATTACAACTTATGCAGTTAATCTATTGTTAATTCAAAACAATATAATTTAATGATTTTTTGTTACAAATATGTTGGTTTATGATTAAAAAAATAATGTTCTCTTTTCAATAATATCAGAGCAAATTTCCCAAAGGTATATCAACTTTCGGTTATAACATATCAACGCGTAAAGGATATATCATAGCATTCGTTACCTAATTGAAAATAATATTTAGAATCTACTGTTTTTAGAAAAGTATACTTTAATGTACCAAGAAAACAGTTTAGGCCATAAAATAAAACGAATTATGTTATGATACAATACATTTACTAAGTTTATTTCTTAAAATTATATAAAATAACCATATTGTAGAAAAAATTTACTTAGTTCAAAATTAACCAAATACAAATATTTGAAATATGAAGAAATCTTCTAATAACCATACCTTCATTCTTAACTTAAATTTATAACTATAATAGAAATATCCTATCTTAAACCACATATAAAATATAGGTAGGTAGGTACCTAATTTGGCAGTATGATTTCTTAAAATTTCCTAACAATAAAACTTCATATTTTAACATAAATAATAACAAACAATGTTAGTTGTTTGATAGTTGAAACAATGTTAATAATGATTTATATGAACCATTTATAATTTGTTTAAAACCTAAGAGGACGTCACACCCGCATGTGTTGTCTGCGTCTGACAAACATACCTACAACATACCAAATTTGCGTTCAGTGATTCAAATGTAGTGAAGTTAGCTTTGATATTAGAGTAAACTAACCTATAATCAAAATTTAAAGGAAGAATATATTATCTGCGGTTTTTTTGATCGGGTTTTTCCTATATTTTAATTTTTAAGCGTGTTATGAGTATGTAAAATTTAACAATTAAAAAAATATAATAACTTGCTAAAAAATTTAAATAACGGAATAAATCGACCAACAAAACACAGATAATGTTGTTCCCTTAAAGTTTGATTATAGGTCAGTTAACTTTAATATTAAAGCTAATTTCACTGCATTTGAATCACTGATCGCAAATTTGCTATGTTGTACGTATGTCAGACGGAGACAACACATGCGGGTGTGACGTCCTCTTAGGTTTTAAACAAATTATAAATGGTTCATATAAATCATTATAAAAATGAAACAATAACAATTATTTATTTATTATACATATATATTATACATATTTTAGCATGTAAAAATAATTTTGCATTGATTAAATTTTAGACATAAGAATTATTTTTTAATAATTTCATAAGGTGTAATATTAAACAATAACTTGTTACTCATGTGCAGTGTATACTTCAGTTGTGTTACTTATAAAATGGTCAATATTTCAATTATTTTATTATTAGAATATATGTACATTATTACTTTGAATTTCAATATAGATAGTTAATAAAATTTATTTCAAACCTGTATTTTCTATCTTTGTTTTACATAAGATAAATAATAAATATTATAAAATATTTATTTACTGTTTAAAATTTAAATTTTAAATAATTAATTAATTTTTTTAATCACATTTTTAGGAGATGTATTCAAAAGTTTGAAATCATACCAAATTACCACCAACAAGGCAGAAGTTTGGAAATTCTTACTACAGATCATCTATTCAATATTTTTATACAAATTTTAGTAGATTTTCTACGTAATGCATTATAATTAAAGTATTACATTACACTAAATATAATTTAACTTTTGAAGATGTTTTAAACCACTTATTGCACTTATTTTAGTATAATAGCTTTAATTTTAAAAAATACAAGGAAAAAAGTACTTATTCTATTTAGGTAATTATAATATCATAGTATACAATTCATTTAAAGATGTATTTAATCATAATCCATCACACGTAAATTAAATTAAATCATATCTTCAATCCTAATTATTTAAATTACTGAATCATTTTTGTTTTCTAATAGCCAAGAAGTTGTAACTATAAGAAAATAAATAAATTTCACACATACAATTATTAAAACTCATTAATTAAAAGATAATTGACATTAAAAAATTGTTTTCAATATAATATTATTCGCTAATTCTATTATTTAATCTTTTTCATTGATTATTTGAACAGATGCAACAACTTTTCTAAGAGCATTTTTAATTTTCAGGGGGCATTAAGGGGAAAAATTAATTATTATTTCACATCTGAAGTACATTATACAATATCAATTCCATATTTATAAAAAATCAAGATATCAATTGCAAATTTATAGTAAGGGTAATTTAAAATTGATATCGGTTATTTAGTCAGATATCAATAAAGTATTTAATATACACCAGTTTTAAGGAGCTCATAATAAACCAAACTTAAGCATAATAAATAACTTTAAAAAAAAAATTGCATTATAGTAAATTTATTAATAAAATGGTAACAGAAAACAATAGGTAACAAATATTTTTAATTCATTACTTATTTAGAAATAGATTAAACATTTTAGTTATCATTTGATGATAATTATTTTTTCCCAAATTGAATTATTAATGGCTTTTCTTCGAGTACAAGTCCAAGATTTTCTTTTAATGCTTTTTCTGCTACTTCAATTTCTAAACATAAACATTAATATTTTTTTTTTATAAATAATAATATTTAAATATATTAAATTATTAAATATCTAAATATTTAATAACTACTTTCAAATTCAATAAAAGCTTGACCCTTCATTCTTCCACGTTTCATATATCTATAAACTATATCAGTATTTTGTAATTTTCTGTACTTTCCAAATATAGATATTAAATGCTTTTCACAAACATTTTTAGCAATATTTTTTACATATAATATCTAAAGAAATAAAATATACAATTATCATTTAAATATAAATTATTTTGTAAAGCATTGTGAATATTAACTTTTGAAGGAATTCCTTTTTGGTAGTTTTGAAAATATGGGAAACTTTTCAGTTGATCTTCATTCATTTTCAAATAATTATTTATTGGAACATTAGTGCCACGAGCCACAAACCGTTGACCATCAATAGAGTTTGAAGAGTTATGTAATATTTTTTCTTCTTCATTTTTAATATCTATTACACCAATACACTGCTCTTTATATTTAGAAGCTTCACATGTATACATTTTTAAGCTTGAAGTCATTAAGTCTTCCTTTACATCCCAAAGAGATTTTGGTCTGATATAATTCTTTATTGGTTTTTCATTTATCTGACATGAAAATTAATTATAAAGGTTATACAACATTCTTACACAAAAAAAAAAAAAAAAAAAGATGAAAATACAAAACAAAAATTTTAATACTCAATATCAGTCATATTTCTTTGATCCTTTGATATATTAAACATCAAACTTAAAAAAATTTAATTTACTTGGATTAAACTTTCAAATATTAATAAGACGTAAAATAACTAATAACATTTCATACAATATTCAACATTAAATTAACACTAAAAATAGAGTTACAGTATGAAACTTAATGGTTTTTTAGATTATTTAAAATATTTAGTACTAAAAATAATAAAATTTGTAGTAAAAATTCATGCTTCAAACATTATTATTTGCTGTAATGTCCAAACAAAGGCAAATTAATAAAAAAAAAAAAAAATAATAAAAAAACATTGAAATCTACAATGTGACACACATTAACTACTAAAATTTTTCCATAAAATAAACAAGTCATCATTGTATAACCAAAATACATTATTTGCATAACTTATAATCTAGAACAGACAGTAAACTGATAAGCAATTGGCTAATCCATTATTTCCCTTTTAAAGGTACCTAATGATATCATTACTTTCTTTTGGTTCAATTAAATATAATTACCTCAATAGGTTTTTTATACGATTCGAGTAGTTGTCTCCTTTTTCGTATTATCATTTTTGATGTTTTCAGTGGTGAAGCATTTAAATGAGAAAATTGATCATCATGTATTTGGGAAAGATTATTAATTGGATGATCAATGAGATGTAATTCTGGTTTAAGTTTTTCGCTGGATTGACATGACAATGCAAATGCTAAAAGTTTAGTTTCGGTACTATTAGGTTTAACACATAATGCTAATTCCCGTTGATGTCGACTCACACCACTAAAAATAAAATATATATTTTAAAAATTATTTTTAAACTTGAACAAATATGATTAAAAAAATAATATTTTACTTAGAAAACTTTATTGAAGGTTCATGAGTAGTATTAGAACTAATTTCATTTGAAGATTCTTTATTGACTTTGGCACAAAACTCTGATAATGTAATTTTACCTTTAGTTAACTCAGTAATGGAAATGTACTCATGGCTGCTAAGAAATTCACGTTCTTGGCTTAAATGCCTAAATAAATATAAATAAAAGTATATATCTTTGACGATTAAAATTTAAAAATAAATGTTTAATACAAATGAGTTTTAATATAAAATTAATTATTATCAAATACTGTTTTGATAATAATAAAGTATATTTTTTTAAAAAAAATTAAATATATAAAATCTGTGATGCAACCAGAATTTATTTTGGGTTGTTATAAATTTGGAATGTGTTCAGTAGGGAAAATGAGGTGAAATTGAGTTTCTATTTATAAAAATATATTTTTGAGGGTTACAACTCCCAACCCCCCTAGTTATGCTATGTGCTACTTTATACCTATATTATATTAAAATGTAAAACAAATATTACTTTTCAAGAGTTAAATTCTTATCAACTTGTTTTAAAGCCAAACTTTTAATTAACATATCGCCTTCGGATTCTACATGATTTTCAAGACGCTCATAATCAGTTAAATTTAAATATTTAGTTGACTGTTTAGCATGGTTATTTTGAAAAGATGACATTTTGATTTCCAACAAGGTTTCTGAAAAAATTAATTTTCCTATAATAATAAAAATATAATAAAACGGAATAAAATAGTAGATTGAATAGTTATACTTACGTAAAAATATAAAGTTTAGACTTTTAATCAAAATAATAAAGATAATTATTTTCCAAATCAAAGTTAAATATTATAATGAGATCTTGAGATACTGAAAATTAAATTTTTCAATTAACTTATACAGAAATATACCTGTGGTAAATATTAATTTTAATGTAGCTACAAAGAATAATTGTATATTAATTAACAATTACAAGAAATTTTTTATAAATTAAAGGTATTATATAGTTTTCCTCACAGATATATAAAATAACATATTTTATAAATCTGTGATTCTCCTGGAGTGATAAGAATGAAAGTGATAAAAAAAAAAAAAAAATAAAAAAATAAATATATAAACTATTAGGCCCGTTTCACACTATACGGTTTAGACCAGTCTTTCTCAAAGTGGGCGTAGCGCCCCCCTGTGGGCGTTGGTAGTCTTTAGGGGGGCGGTAGGATGCCCGAAGAAATTTTGGGGACGTTGAGTTGGGTTTAGGGGGCAATACAAAAAAAAAAATATATATAAATATTATATTATATTAAAAAAAAGTCTATACATAATAAACATACTTTTAGAATTGACCACAAATGAGGAAATCAAATTGAAATTCAAGAATGGCTATCAAGAATTTCGGCTGTAAAAGCCAATTATGGAACTGTACCCTAGTTTATGGTCGATTGTTCAACGATTTCTGATAGCATTCCCATCATCGTATTTGTATGAACGTGGATTTAGTGCTGTAGCAACACTGCTAACAAAAAAGAGAAATCAGTTGCTTGTTACTGAACGCGGTGATTTACGGCTGTTTTTGAGTAAATTTGAGCCAGATATTAACAAACTCGTTAATGCGCATCAAATTCATCCATCACATTAAGTAAATTTTAAATTTTGAATTCATAACTTTTTTTATAGCATGATTTTAATAAAAATACTTTTAATATGAATAATTTTAACAATAAATGTTTCGTTTCAATAAAAATACTTTTAAGTACGAATAAGTATGCGTTTTAATTGCTGTCATCCAAAAAGCTAATTTAAAATTTATGTTAGAACTCAGAAATAAGATATAGCATATTTATATATTATAAATGTTAATATCTGTTTTTAAAAGAAATAACAGATGGTAAGTTAAAATATT
>NW_020271718.1:0-122273 GCF_003268045.1 Sipha flava | reverse complement strand
TTTTGTTTAGGTTTAGTTTTATAAAAACACTCAAGTCGCGCGTTGTTATAATGACTGACAAACAAATTATTGCACTATGGTTATACAATTGTCGCCATAAAAGACAACAGAAAAATCGCATTTTTTTTGGTACGTCCTATTAATGCTCGGAGAGACAGTGCATATTTCAACTAATATACTGGGCGACATTAATGTCGCCTAGTAAATATTTTTTGTCGCCTAGAAAATGATATATTTAATTACTGGGCGACAACATTGTTTTGGTAAAAATTAAAATGTTTGTAATTATTTTAAAATTGTATTTATCATTGTTTTCATTATGCTTGATTTTGTAACTTGTTTATCATTTCCTTCGGTTCACATTTATATTTTGTGACACACGAACGTAACTCGCTTTTTCAGGGTGAACGTGAATATGAACAATATTTATATTTTTAATGAATTTGAACGATTTTTGGGGCGTTCAAATTTATTTCATCATCATACTCATATGACTCCTATGACTTCAAGACTCTGTAAGAGTTTTCTCCGCCTCTGTCAAAGCACTCCAACTTCCATGACTCTTAATCAACTATTCCCAATTTGTTATATCTAGTCTCTCTAGGTCTTTTATGCCATCTATCCATCGATTTTTTGCCTCTTTTTTTCTGATTACCAATCCATGGTTGGTCTAGCTTTGCTTGTCGCTTCTCTTCATTTAACATGACCGAACCATTTTAGCCTTTGTCCTTTTATGTAACTTATTATCATGGGTATTTTTGTACTTTCCCTTATCTATCTATTTTTTATTTTACACTAGCAATTGGCTACATCATTATATACGGGTCCACATATTGTTCTTTACATTTTATTTTCGAAGGTCTTATGAAAAACTTAACGCGATCGTGTAGGCTTTAAAAAAAAATTACATGAACATGAACGAATTCCTTTTTTATGCACTGAACATGAACGTGTACGAGTTCAATTTACATTAACTGAACGTTCCGAACACTGATTAAATACGAGGTGTGATCAAAAAATACCCGGACTGCGTTAATAATATTTATATCAGTTAAGATAACGAAATTCCGATAATGTCATTCGAAAAAGTAACTTCTAACTAGGATTTGAGCGTTGGTTTGAAATCAATAACAATATTTGTATTTATTTTATGTTATTTTTACAAAAACATGCTTCAGTCGTGTGGCGAATTCCGTAAAGGAAGGAATAGAAGAACAACGTGTGCGCGTAAAATTTTGTTTTAAATTAGGAAAAAGTTTGAGTGAAACTTTTGAACTTTTGCAGTAAGCTTTTGGAGATGATATTCTGAGTGTTCTTGAGTGGTTTAAACGGTTTAAGGAAGATAGAACATCCGTCATGGATAACGAACGACCCGGTAGACCATCGACCAGTAAAACAAATGAAACTGTTGCTCGGGTTCGAGAAATTATTCGAAATAATCGTCGATTAACTATTAGAGAAGTAATAGAAGACGTCGGTATATCTTATGATTCATGCCAAGAAATATTAACAAAAGAATTGGGAATGAGCCGAATCGCAGCCAAATTTGTTCCTCGACTCTTAACCGATGAACAAAAACAAAACCGAAAGACCATCAAACCACTCAAAACATGTTGTCCGAGACAGAACATCATCTCCAAAAGCTTGCTGCAAAAGTTCAAAAGTTTCATTTGAACTTTTTCCTAATTTAAAACAAAATTTTACGCGCACACGTTGTTCTTCTATTCCTTCCTTTACGGAATTCGCCACACGACTGAAGCATGTTTTTGTAAAAATAACATAAAATAAATACAAATATTGTTATCGATTTCAAACCAACGCTCAAATCCTCGTTAGAAGTTACTTTATCGAATGACATTATCGGAATTTCGTTATCTTAACCGATATAAATATTATTAACGCAGTCCTGGTATTTTTTGATCACACCTCGTATATATTACAAGTTTAAATCGTATAATTAAAGTTTCTAAGATTGGAATATTAAACACTGAAATTTTTTTTTATTCTATAGGTTCATTTTATTGTTAATGTTGATTTTTTTTTTTTTTTTATTTGAAAATTTAAAATCTGTATTAAGAAAACACAATGAGTAAATGTGATAATATGTACAATACAATATAATATAAAGACAGAGTGACAGGATAAGGGAGACTATCCAGTGATAGAACCCTTCAGATTTAAATTAATCTAAATTAAATTTATTTTAATTTTAATTTTTTTTTTTTTTTTAGATCATAAAAGATCACGACACCAGCGTCTTTTTAGACGTCGAGGGGAGTTGTCGGGAAGTGTACGTGATGATAAGTGGGAGATAAGAGGATTATGGTGTAGATGTAGTTTTTTGTGAAATTTGGTGTAGTATTGTTTAGTTAGATGTTCAACCGTTTGTATTTTTAAGTCCTTGTGAAGTGTATTATTTGTTACGTACCATGGGGCAGATGTTATGAGACGGAGGGATATGGACTGGAATGCTTGGATGGTTTGTAGTTGGGACGGTTTGGCACAACCCCAAATTTGAGAGCCGTAGGTCCATATGGGTCTTAAAAAAGATTTGTATATTGTTAATTTTGAATTTATGGAGAGTTTGGATTTAAGTATTGGGTGAAGCATGTGTAGACGATAATTTAGTAATTTTCGTTTAGATTTAAGATGTGGGCCCCAAGTTAGTCGTTTGTCGATTGTGATTCCTAGATATTTAATCTTCGGTGTAATAGGAATATTAACACCTTGTAGTTGAAGGGGTGGGGAGTTTTTTTTCTGAGTGTGAATGGGACATGGAATGATTTTTCGGGGTTTATTTTGACACGCCATGTTGTTGCCCAGATACTTATTAAATCAAGGTGGTTTTGAAGAGCAGAGGAAGCTATCTCAGAATCTGTGTCGGAAGTAAGAATGGCTGTATCATCTGCATAGGTTGCAATAGTTGTGTTATTTGTTGTGGGAAAATCAGATGTATATATATTAAACAAGTCAGGGAGAGATCACTACCTTGAGGGACTCCAGCAAATATTGGAAAATATAGAGAGGTTGAGGTGCCTTGCCTAACTGAAAAAGTTCGGTTTTGAAGATAAGAACGGATTAACAAATAGTAAGGTGCTGGAAGGAATTTTTTTAACTTATAAAGCAGACCATCATGCCACACGCGGTCAACCGCCTGCGCGACATCTAGGAAAACTCCAGGGCAGTATTTTTTGTTTTCAAAAGAGGATGCTATTTTATCAGTGAGACGGTGGATTTGGTGTATTGTTGAATGACTAATTCTGAAACTAAATTGTGAGTGAGGTATTATATTCTGTGATTTTATTATCGGTCTTATTCTTTTCAAGATAATTTTTTCAAATATTTTTCCTAAAGTAGGAAGACTGATTGGCCTGTAAGAAAATGTTAAATGTTTTGGTTTATGAGGTTTGTGTATGAGAATAACAATGGAAAACTTCCATGTTAAAGGGAAGTAAGATAGTCTCAACATGGAGTTGTAAATTAATGTAAGTAAAATTATTGTTTTATTTGGTATATGTTTGAGCATTTTGTTTGAAATTAAATCATATCCGGCTGATTTTCCTACTTTTAATTTGTTAATTATTTGTTTAACTTCATTCGGAGAGGTGTGCTTTGCTGGAAGATTCATAGGTAGTGGACTGTTTAAAAAGTTTTTTATTGTGTTTAATTGTTCAGGATCTGGATTTATATTAGGGTGAGGAGTGAATGTTGATTTTATCAATTTTGTTTAAATACATGGACATTTTTTTTGTCGCCCAGTGAAAAACTCCTTAAAATATTCACTGCGGAGAGAGGAAGTGGGATTATTTTATAATTCATTTAATGACTTATGAAATGATGAAAATAAGTTTTTTAGTTATTTCCGTATGTCAAGTGCTTCTTTTGATGTATTATATGTAAAACTAGCCACTAAGCTTATCGCGCCATCCGGCTGCCGTATATTGTAGTGGCAATATACGGCTGCTGCACGGCACGGCATTTTGCCGTGACCGTAGAATATGAAAGCGTATATGCTCTTCTTCGCGCCTCTAACAAAATGTCGCCGTCCGGTTTTTTGCCGTACGGTCAAAACCGTGTAGTGTGAAACAAGCCTAGGGATTCAAATAATTACCAGTAGTCAGCGATGTATTTACGGGGGGGGGGGGGTAGGTTCCCGGGTCTCGACCGCCCTCACAGAAAATTTGAATATACGAAACTGGCAGTAGGAATTGAATAACAAATAATTTACTACATCTGTGCTTAAGTATTTTATGTATTTAGTGATATTCGTTGTATGTGTTATATTCCGCAGTCCACACTTGCATCAAATTCCAAAATCCCAGATCTTATATATTTTATGAGCTAATTTTTATAAGTTAATATTTAAGCTCATATTTTCAAAAAATTTAGGTTAATAATTAAATTATATTTTTGGAAAAATCTTGTAATTTCTCCAAGTGCTTTTTTTAAATCGTGCTTATTATTGGCAGAGTGTATTATCGTCAACGAATTTTAAGAAGGGTGTTATTTTTTTCCCCATATTATTTTTTAGTGTTTTTCTAATTTCTTTAATAAGTTGTATCCCGGGAGTTAGATACAATTAATGTTATCAATAGATAACAAGTCAAAGAAGCTGTAAGTTACTGATTAGTCATGGAATTAGTCCTTATCAAATCTTTACATAAGTGATATGAATATATTTACTTAATAAAAATCATTTAACTATTTAAATGTGACTTTTTTATCCGGTTCTATTGGGAAAATTAACTTAAATATAAGCGACATTTTTAGTCTACTAAATTATTAATATGTTGAGTTTACGTACAACAAATTGTGTTCTTAAAGTTTTAAAAACCGCTCGTAGTAAGTTGATTTAATAATTAAAATAATAAATATATGGTAGTACTTCAAAATTATGTTTCATCAAAATTATTATTTAAATATCTAAAATATTATTATTATAAATATATATATTTTTTTATACTTATTTAAGCCAGAATGAAAAATTATTTTAACTAAATACTAATTTAATTTTTCATTCTTGTAACTGAACAATTATACAAAAAAAAAAATTAATTTTACCTACAGTATACTCTTTAAATTTTATAATTCTGTCATAATAATTGTATTTACATGTATCAATAATTTTCTTTAAAAGTACAATGTTATATTTCAGCCAATATATAATATATTTATACTAAGTGAATGTTTTCAATTTATTAGTTATTTGAATATTATTTAATTTTATAAATTAATATTTGACTATATTATATATTATATTATATTAGATGAGCAATCATTTCATAGATGGTTGGCTCCAACATTAAGAGAATTGAAACGCAGGAAAGATAGTCAAGGTCCAGAAAAACCAGTTCATCGTAAATCATTTCTTGAATGGTGAATAACATTAAATTTGCTAAACAATAATAATGTCTACTTATTTTTTCTTTTTTTTTCTAGGAATTATGATTCTGAAATTTATGCATTTAGTAAGCGTTTAGGTGAAGATTTTAACAATGATTTGCTATTAAAAGCATTTACTGAACGTTCATATATAATTGATGAAGAAGAAAAACAAAAGAGTGTTGGTATAGAACAGCCTACTTTAAATTTAATTGATAATAAGGAATTAGTTGCAAAAGGTTCAGAATTCATTGATGATATAGTTAAACGTTACTTACGTACAGTACTACCTAGATTACCTGAAGAAGGAATTATGTATGTATATAAAAAATTGTATTTAATTCCAATTATGTTTAATTTTTTGATTCTTTAGAGAGTTACACAAGTATTTAACTAGTGTTGAAACATTGTCTCATGTTTCTTATCATATTGGTACTCCTGAATTGATTCTCTGTGCTGTAAGTGTATTTAAATATAAATTTGTTCTTTATATTTTGTTAAACATGTGCATTTTGGTAATTTATTTTCAGGATTTCCCTGTAGAAAAACTAACTATGGCTAATGTACTAAAATCAATAATTGCTGCATTAATTGAAAGTTCTGGTGAGAATCGAGCTGCTATATTTGTACGTGATTTTATATTAACACAAATAGCAGATAAAGACTTGCTCCAATTTTGGGATCTTCAACATCCAATTAAACTTTTATCAGACATTTTAGCTAGAGATAATATCCAATCCCCTGAACCTAGACTTGTTGGATGCTCTGGCAAGAATACAATTTTAGCTTGCTTTAGAGTAGGTCTCTATACTCCACACAATAAACAAATTATTGGACTTGGTAAGACATATTTTTATTACATACTTATAAATTAGATTTAAATTATTTCTAATTTTTTAATAAATTCATGAAAATAGGAGTTGGAGAAACTGTAGATATAGCACATGAAATGGCAGCAATAGATGGTTTGCGGCAACTATTTGGTACACCAGAAAATATTTTATTTCCATATAATTTAGAATTAGAACAGCTATGTGCAAGTACTGATAAAAATTTGTCTGTTAATGAATGGTCACAAAAAAATCTACCAGTACAACCTACAAATTTTGAACTTCATCAGGTTAAAATGACTAGTAGTTGTTAAGTTCATAACTATCAAGTTAGATTTTCATGTGAAATTTGTATTTTAAGTTTCATAACTTTATAATCATTAAATAAATGTTTAAAAATACTATTCAAAATTGAAAAATTACTCTTTCTATTAAACTCTTTACTTTCTATTACTCTTTCTATTCTTTTAAATGTTTTTAATATTCCTTTAGAGAATTAAAAAATATATTTTAGATTTTTTCAAATTTAGATATTTAAAAGATTTAGTCTACTAGAATCATTAATTTTAGTAGTAAATATGATATGCAATAATCATAATTAATTTATTTTTTGAATGGAAATTACACTAAATAAATACCATTGTATTTATTTAAAAGTTGGTAGGAATGGTTTAAATTATTTAAGATGAGATTTATTGGAAATAAAAGTGATTTTATGAGGTTTTTAGTTCTATAAATAATTTAATTAACTAAACAATTCTTACTGATAGTTCTTAAAAAAATAAGAGTGAAGAAAATATCATTAATGTAAAGTTTTTTAGCTAAAAAACATGAACATTTTAAAATATGAATTTCATAAATGATTGATAAGGAATGTGTAGAAGACTTGTCATTATCAGTTATCAGTCCCAAACATTTTTAAAGTTTTGAAGAAAAATGAAAGTAATAAAAGTGATGATGAGAATGGTAATGATATAGATATTGATTATAATAATTAAATAAATTATTTAATAGCATGTATTTTGATTTTACTGACTTTGTATATACTTGATAATGAATTTTTAATTTGAAACCGGTTGTACTTTACAAATATGATTGATTGCGCAGTGGTTTACGCAGGAAGAGGACCAATGGGCTAAAGCGTCCTCCCATTGATTGTATTATTATTTTTTCCATGGCCTTGAGCAAATAGTATGGTGTATTCATATAAATATTAAATGCTCTACACTCCACTTAGATGGAAATAATTATATTTCCCATCGTAAGTACTAAGTAGCCATATACATTAATTTAATATCTTTGTTAGTAACACACTAATTAGTTGTGTTGATCATTGGCAAACCTTTACACCTACCTGCTGTCGTGTCTTGTCTTGTATATATTGCTCCGTTTTTATTTTTATCCAACTTGTAAATCAAAGAAAAACTAGAAGGTTAAACACAGGTATAGTGTATAATCTATATTGACAATATAAATTATAGTCTATATTACGGTCTTAGGAGATATCTTCAAATACCATGGTATATATCAAGAACAAAAACTGATTGGAATCTAATCTGTGGTTTTACTACCCTTATTGCCTTCTGACAAGATAGTGTTGTGTTTTCCATATAAAGATAATTCCTATAATGTTTATATTGTCCGTGCCATATTTCCCAGTAAACACTATAAGCTAGTGCTTAGGGCGTCAAAGAATTTTTAATATTATATTTTTATTATATGTAGCTAGAACTAAAATAAATACAATTAATTATAAAATGTTTTATTTTATTAAATCCAATGGATACTAGGTACTAATTAATTAATTTTGAATAAAATTTAAAAATTAACTATTTAAGCATTTTTTATTAACATGTTTTTTATTATTATATTTTATATCATATTTTTATAATTAAATTTTTCATATGAATGTATGAATGCATTTTTATAACAACTGCATATTTTTATTTTATATAATTAAAATTTTAAGTTCTAAAGGAAACAACTATAATTATATGTTAATAACATTTTTTAGACTAAAAAAATATTTATATTAAAAGGGAACAATTTGTTTAGTATCATTATTTGTTTATAGCAACACAAATTGGTAAATCCAGCTCTGTATTATGTACTATTAAATGTATATTGTACACTGTATAATTGTATTGTACAGTGTATAGAATTAATTTTTTACACTGTTACCTTTGATTATATATCTACTATGCCATAATTGATCAAATTTTTGATTTTATAAATCTTATATTCATGTGTACTTTGTTTATTGAAGTAAACTGTATAGTATTATTATAACAGCAGTATAAAAGTATGTATGTACTTTATTATTATAAGCCAAATGTAAATATTTATTTTCAACCCTCCCCATTGAAAAATTCTGCGTACACTACTGCTTCAAGCTAAGCAGTTATTTATTTATTTCGATATACGAGTATAGATTATTTGTTTATTTAAGAATTAACTATTTACTAATTTTTAATTTAATTTAATTTTTTATTATATGTTCGACCTTTTAAGTTGACAACTTAATACCATTTTATGAAATATTTATACTTATATATTTTTCCATTTTTGCAATAAATCGAAATTTATTTAATTAAAAAAAGGTATACGCAAAAAGTTATGACTGACTATTTAATTTCGAAAAGTAATAAACAATTTAGACTTCAAAATATATTATTCCGTATTAGTAATTGATAAAAATACAATACAAGGCCGTAACTAAAAAAAAAATTCGGGTAGGGGGTCTAAAATTATTTATTTTTATTTTGTTTGATTTTTCAGTTAGAGTTTTATAGGTTTTTTATTTTAATAAATATTTTTGCTTAATTTAAAATTTTTTAAATGCTTATTTTAGTGCTTATAATAAAATTTTTAAACGCTTTTTTAAATATTTTTTAAAGTGCTTATTTTAATGATTTTAAGTGCTATAAGTTCCGAGCCCTGTTAATAACTCTATATAATTCGTATTACATCTCATTACATCATTACTCTAAATTACATTACCTATATTATTAAATAATTCTAGAAGTTTTGTTAACAAATATTAATAAAAAAGGTAGGTTTATATTATAGACGTAGATTATATATAGATAATTTTTATTTTTCATATAAATATACAGTGCTGCAATAACCGGGTGTGTTGCGTATGTCAAACACACGGGCCCATGACCCTAGCTTATAATAGGGCCCAATGATAATATTTTAAAAATACGTAGAAAGCAAGAGAATTAAACCATTTTGTAATAATAATTACTTATTGAAAAATAAATGATTGATTTTGTTTTGTACACATTATCGTACATCAACGTTTTTTTTTACAGCCTGTTTAATCGGAATTAAAAATAGTTTGGTTACAAATACGGTACGGTTTCTCTGCAGAGTCTGGATGCGGGGGAGGGTATTCATTTTACTTACACACGGGCCTAAGTTAGTGTAGTTGCGGCACTATAAATATGTAATCTATGCTATAAAGCACATGTAGGTATCAAGTATTTTGGTAGATATATCATATTATTTAATTAATATGTTCGAGTTTTAATATTATATTATTTTATTTCAGTTTTAAAATTATTTTCTGTTTATAAGTTTTATAATGATTGGAAGTAATAATTTTTTTTAGTACATTTTTAATAATACTTTCTTGGATAATAAAATAAAATATTGAAGCATTTTAAATTAAATTGAATTCACCAGAAAATGAATTAATTGAAATTATCAAAATTAGTAGAAAAAATGTAATGTCTACTAGAATATCGTCTATGGCTTTGTTATATAAAAAAATTCCATTTTGGGAAAATGTTTATAAATTTAGTGGTTTTATTGTATCCAATCTATTTATATAATTGTATAAATTGTACACATTTGATTTCCTTCGCAGCCGATATAACTGCTTAAGTGCCAAGTGGTTGTGTTGAATGTGATCTTGGATCTGTCAGCAGCCAGCAATAATATCATTTCACACGTGATAATGCATTGTAGGTTTTTATTATATTTGTTAGAATTATTATTATTTTACAGCCTGTGTCAACAAATCAAGCCAATGTTTACTCTGTGTTTGTCATCGATGGTCCTATCGTACTATAAGCGCATTTGGTACTGGTGCAATTATTCAAAAAACCTCACACAGTAGTGTATTATCATGCCCATTTCTCTAATAGTGAATTTTAAACCAGCACCTTTTCAAATAGTATCTAAACGATCTGTATTACCAAAGTAGGCAGTGAAATACTAAAATATACTGTTAGATTGTTAAGGAATCAACATTCGCATTTATATAAATCTACGTACATTTTTCAAAAAAACAAATAAAAAGCTTAACTCATTGGCCCAAAAGCACTTTTGACATGATATAAAATAGGTACTATATAATTTTTTATTTTTTTTTTATATAAAAAACAAAAACGTATATGATTTTTAAGGAGTTTAGATTTAGAAAATAAATATCATTTATATATATTATAGCCTCAGTAGCCCCTTCCCTTGAAATGTTAGAAAATAATTTTAAGTTTGCTTTTAATCTATAAAATATAAATTGAAGAAGCTCATATTATCATTGTTTTATGAATTTTTAATTTAAAATTGTCCATGTTATATAGTGTAGGTAAGTATTATTTTCTATGTTTATGTAGGTATTTTATTTTATTAATTTTGTAAATAATAATTATAATTAAGTAGCTATTTAATTTCCTTGTATTTCATTAATTTTATAAAAAAAAGATTTATAATTATACAATAAAAATTAAAATTGTTTTTCTAAAATTCTAATTTTTGTTTTTAATTGGTTCAATTGTGAAATTTTGTTTAGAGGAAATTCTTCAGCCTCCTCCAATATTTAAATAACCCCCCCCCCTTCAATAGGGTTTATTTACTCGATACCACATTACCATACGTAAGATAACTACTATATGAATGAATATTTATAATCAGTTTAAATTTTCATTCTCCATTTAAATTTAAAATTTCCCAACTATAAAAATAATGATTTCTTATTAATGTTTAAGTTATAAATTAGTTTATATAAAATTGAATTTTTTTTCTTGAAGAATAGTGTAATTATTCATAATAATTACAAATATATTCAATAATATTCGTGTCTTATATGTTAATAAAATGAAATATAAATTCCAACTATCTAGTAATAAATAGAGCAGAGGACTTGTATCTCTAAAAAATCCCTAAATATCCAAGTACTTATGCACTTAAAAACCATGTAATATATACTAAAAACATGTACTTATATTTTTTTCAATTTGATTTATTAAAAAAATGTATAAATCATTTGAATTTGCGTAATATTAAATCGTTTTTCACATACTACTTGAACGTCACAATAATTTCAGTATACTGTATGATTTCCTATAGGACTATAGGATTTCCTATATAGGACTATACTGTTAGTCAAAAACACATCAACAGAAAATTCTGTTAAATAACTCTGCTAATAACCAACAACTAAAAGATTATTTATCTTTCGGCATTTTAATATTAAAACAACACACAAAAACAAAAAGCTGACACGAATTACGAATATATGCACATACGGAGATGCCATAACTAAGACTAAAAATCTAAAATAATAAATTATTAACGAACAACGATTGACAAAAGTCAGTGTAATGGAATTTTTTGGTTTCATTTATGCGTCCTGTTGATGATTTTATAATGTAGACAACGTGCTCACTGTTTATAAATTAAAATCGGCAATACTTGAGACGTATTTCTAGGAAAAACCTGCGTCTGCGAACAGTTAACCACCATATTATTTGATAAACTATAAAATAATTAATAAAATGAATAATAATATATGAATAATAATTCATAATATGAAATAAAACATCGACGGGAAATTGTTCATAAAATGATAATTTATTTAAAATATGCATCTGAAAGGAAGTAATATGCCATAAAAATTCTTGAAGTATGCATTAATATGCAAAATAAAATTTCAAGACTAACTTTATAAAAAGTATGAAACGTATTTGATTCGAATTCTGCTAATTTTGTAATTGGGCTAAACAAATATGTAAATACTACAAGTTCTCTGCCCTAGTAAATAATAATATTAGAATACTTATGAGGTTGTTTTAAATCAGTTAATGATATAATCAAAAATGTATGGATAATAAAACATTGGTACCTATATTTATAATATAGTGGTGTGGTTACTGTAACATACATACTATATATAATTAATACAGAACATGTGTCATTTTGTATAGTTTGTTTATACTAATACGAATAATAGTATTTTAAATTCATAATATTGTGTTTATTTAAGTTTTTATGATCAGTGAAGTCGAAATAAAATGATCCATGGGCCATATGTGATTATTTTAGATCTTATTTAAAGAATATATATATGTATAAAACTATACAACTCTGAGTTTAATTCATATGGAAATATTAAAATATAAACAATCTGATGATACTAGATAGTTTTATAACATAAACTAAAAATATTTTTAAAGAGTAATACATTTTTATTTTCCAAGTGTAAAGTAGTTTGGATTGGAGAATAATAAAAACCGTTCAGTCAATATATTTATACATATATATTATATATTCTTTATTAAGTAATAAAAATTACATATTTTTGGAAATATATTAATTATACTCTAACATTTTGTTAATATGTGATTTATAAACTATTAAATGATACACAAGATAACATTTCAATTTCGTTTTCCATAAAATTTAAGTTCATAACTATTATTTTAATACCGGTAAAATATTTTCTAGCCAATATCATGTTCAACGAGTAAAATACGTATATATTTGATATAAAATCTATACCTAATTTATAGAAAAAATACATTTTAAAACTTATACGTATACAGTGGTAATGTGACACTCCAAAAATAATTCAATCTGAGTATCAAATAGGAATATTAAATTTAAAAATTATCGAATATTAATAACATTAAATAATTAATTGTGATTTAATAATTTATCATTTATCATCTATTTATATTATGAGTGTAATATAATATATCTATAAATAATTGTTACATAACATTTAACATTTTATTATAGAAGAAAATAGTGTATATAACCATATACAACCTTGTTTATTAGTGAATACTATTTTAATAAATAACAAAATAAAAAGTAAATTAAAATAATTTAAAGATTAAATTAGATAAAAGTTATACTTGAAAATAACATTAACTATGCACTTGGGCTGAATCTTTCAATATCACTCTTAGAAATAACGATGATATTCATTATTATAAATATGCGTTTATGAAATGTGTATAAAGAACTTACTGCTCCGTCTGCCCATTGCGTATGTATTCACTTCGAGTTATTAATTCCTGAATGTATACACATCACGAGGGCGAGGTGATGACAACTTACATTGGCCCTATTTCCTGTACGACTAGTAAAAATGTAAAGATAGAGAAAGGGAATACAGAACCAAGGGAAAAATATGTGAAGTTTATAACACAAGTACGCCATTCGATGTGGAAGCCATCGTAGATATTTCAACAGTGTAATAAAAATTAGGTGTGTAAAATAAATATAAAAAACTTCGTGGTTATACACATCAGACACCGGAATTTGTATTTTGTATTTCGGTAATTTTAAAATAGAATATTATTTAAAAATAAAATAATCAATATATTGAATATAAATGTGATGTAATATATGATATAATTATACATACTATTACGAGTATAATATAATTAAAATGATATCCATCAAAATTGGAATTAATAACTAATAGCTTTAACATTAAATGTACATTTTAAAGGAATTAGCATAATGTTAGTGAATTATGAGTGTAATAAATTATTAATAGTGAATTAGTTATTAGTTAATTATGTTTTTTGTTGGCCAAGTTCTGTTAAACTATGTATAATATTATTATTAGCCTATGTAGTATGCCTCTCTTACATAATCAGTATACTTAAGTATCTATCATGAATTATAAAATATTTTTCGAAAAATGAATAATCAATGAAATATTTTTTATTTACGTTGAAATATGTGTTTAAAATGCATTTATATTATTTTTTAACTTGGTTGTGTCAACAAATACGAGTACCTGTGCGATACAATTTTAAATTTGTTTAAATTGTATAATATATGTATACTTAAGTCTTTCCGTTTTATTTTTAACAATAGGTAGTTTAATTTTAAATTAGATGATTATCAACTATAATAATTTTTAATTCATATTTAGTAATATATGCAATTCATCAATTACAGAAACGTATGCATTAAAAGATAAATTCAAGGAAATATTGATAATTTGATAGTTGAAAAAATAGTTTTTTTTTAAAAATATATTCAATCTGTTTATAAATTAAAAATAATAGGTAATAAAGATAACTTTAAGGATAATTTACAAACTTGAGTCGCGTGAAGAGGAGACCGCTCATTAACAGAACCTCAGAAAAAAAAATAGTTAAAAATATTATTATATTTATGTTTATATTTGATAATAGTCTACCTATATCAGTGTATCATAAATGTTATAAATGCTCCTGACGAGGTTTATGAGTTGAAAATATATTCAAGGGGTTTGCACATTATTGGAATTAAATATTATATTTCTAACATAACGTAATAAAATTGGCTGTATAGGGAGGAAAAAAAGTTTTAATGATATTTGAACGTTTGTTATAGTACTACGTTTAGTATAAACTATTTACGTACAGAAGGTAGATAAGTCTTTAGATTTTACACGTATATAGTATAATACTAATGAAATTAAAATTATAATAATAATATAGAATTATTGATTACACCTAGGCACGTACACAAGGGAGGGTTTAGGGGTTCAATATTCCATGATATTGAGGAAAATAATTAAATATATTTTCTTAAGGTAATAGTGATATATATATATATATATCATATAAGTATGAAAATATACAATCTAAAACCCTTTAAAAATATATATATTTTTGTTTACGCGCCGATTACACCAGTTACCATAATCTGTCTATGTGATTGTATTTTACTTACAGCGAGTATGTAGTGCGTGAAATAAATAAAAACAAATGAAAATCACGGATGAAGGCGCGTAACATTTAGTCGAGTGTATTACGACAATTTGAATCGGAAACGCTCAATATATATTATTATTACGTGTAAAATATTTTCGTACTGCGTACCTACACGTATGTAATATATATTATAATAGTAGGGGGTGTGTACGAAAGGGGCACCGAGGGGCCGGGACGAACGACAAGGAGGGGAACTTAGCGTACGCCCAGCTCGACGTACAGCCAATCCTGAGCGCCGGCTGATCCCTTAATGGTCCGCGATGGGCCGTGGAACGAGCGAACGACGTTGAAAAAAAAAAATAGAAAAGAACAAGAACGGTGTGACGTTAAAAATAAAACGATCTTGAAGAGGCGGTGTGTCAGTAGTGACGGGAGAAAACGGGATGACAGAGAAATAGACCAGTATTGGTGAAAGGTTCGCGAGTTTCGGTGTTGTTTTTTCGCCACCTTTAAAAATCCGTCTCCCGCGCGTGTTTAAACGTGTGCCGGTGCGTGTTGACAGGACACGCGGATACATTATATTCGTTTGTCTTGTGACTTGAGTTATATCTTTTAAATTTTTTTCTTCCGTTCGTTTCCCGCGACCATAAAAAAATCATCGACCCAGTATTTACGATAAATAATCGTCGACGTCGCGAGTAAATCAGTCGTGAACGTGTTTCTTGTTTCGTGTTTCGTATTAGATAATATTGTTATTTACTTTCTGGGTGTTTACCGCTGCTGCAGATGATGGACACTACTTTTTGAAATAATTTAGTTTTTTTGCTCGCGAGGTCGATAGACACTGAGAAAATAAAAAACAAATTTTATAGTGTTGACAAAATAAATAGTGTTCAAGGGGTGTGTTCACCATCATGCACCCGTTTTATAATGCATACGGCAGTGGTACGAACGTCGAACACCTGTACGAGGACAATAGTTGGATAGCGCCACCGTCCAATACACCGATGAAGGATATCGAAGGTAGGCGCCAAACTTTATTCAGTTTCTCGTGCCAAATTAGATTAATTATATTATATATCATAGACTCGGATGAAATATCCAGAAAAATGTTTTCAGTTCGACCATCGCCGTGTTATACTGTTGACTAAATAAAATGTAACAACCCACATTTATTATTTTATTCATTTTTATTTCACAGTTATTATTTTATGTATTATTCTATGTTTTTATATAATAGGATAATACAGTTCGATATAATTAAGTAGTTTAAAGCTAATTAAGCAAAGTATAAAATATAATCAATTATACGAACATTAAATAATTTAACTATGTACACAGTTATATATGTATATACGAGTATGTATTATGTATCTATATGTTAAACGTTATTTTTCATTTAAATTGAATCATATTAAAAAGTTAATTTCCTAAACATAAATATTTGAAAAAAATTTACTATATAATACTATACGAGTATAGTTTTTGATGTATCAAGCTTATGTTTTATGATTAATCTGAAATAAATTAAAAATTAAAAAAAAAACTGAATTTATAATACTAATACATATTAATTGCATAGCATAAAATTAAAATTAAAAAAATATTCCAATTTTTTTAAAAATTTTTAATTATTTTATTGATATTTCCATTATTATAATATTGTTTCATACATTAACTTACGAATATTTCTTAAATTTCATATTATTTTATAATTAAAAAGTTGAAATACTGTAAAAAGAAAAATTGGTTGTGTTGATTTAAAAATATTTTTTCATTCCAGTAGCAAAATAATTTAACCTTTTTTCGTTTTATATTTATTCTAATTTTTGCACATGTTATTCATAAAGATCAAATAATGAGATGGAAGATGATTTGATTCTTTATAGTCATTAGAGCATTTTACATTCATGAATCCCAAAAATATTATAGGCTTATTTTATTATTCTCTTCCTTATACCTTATTTATTACTTAAAATGCAATATTTTATATAATATTAATAATTTACTATATGTATATATTAAAAAAATAAATACTGTACTAAATTGTATTATTCTATTCAAAAAAATTCCATTGTACCAATATGTTATTTAATCATTAAAAAAAATTTAAAACATACAAGTGTGCCAATGTGCTTTATATACCACACCTTCAAATTAGAATAATTGATATTTTGCCAATCGATTTTATACATTCAAGTTTAATTAATATATCAGATTAAACTATAACAGTAAAATATATGACTACATTATTACATAAGTATTGTACTCAATATTTAAGCTTTTGAACATGTCTAAAATGAACTTTTAACAAAAATGTTTTTAACACAATGGTTAATTTTTCTGTTACATAAATTAAATACCTAGGTACTAATAAATAATAAAAAATTTCAATTCTTTTAAACATTTTTAATCTTACATTTTATTGAACAATATTTTAATCACTTGCGATTGTTATATTCATAAAAAATAATTTATAAATATAACTTGAATAAAATATCTTATTATTTTTACATTATTATTAGTGTATCAAATAATTATTCTAATTTGATTTTATATCATAAATTTTTTTATCGCATTTAAACAAAACGTTTAAACTTTCAGAAGTAATAACTTGATAATTTTAAGATATTTATACAATACATTCCTATAATAAATAAGAGTGACTGTTGTTTAAGTATTTAATAAGAGTAAATTAATTTAATAAAATCTATTATTTTAAACTAATATAATATTATATAATGATAAGTTATAATTATACTATGTATATTGTGTATTTTTCGTTTAAATAAATGTAAAAATATTAATATTGTAAAATATTTATTTATTTAAAAATCAGAATATGCTGTAATTTCAATAGCATTTTCACATTACTACGTTTATTCACGTTTTTGTTGTTTTTATAAAATATAATTACATTTTAACTTTAAAATTTAATTATTTATTTTAAATCCTTTTTTAGTTATTTAAGTTTTAATTATATTTTAATATTATTGATATATATTTATAAAGTTAGGTTATTTAAATTTGTTATAATTTGTTGTTGTAATAATACTAACGATAAATTTTAGATTTCAATTGTGACTTAATTACATTTACAAGGAGTATTTTATACTTTTCAATTGAACACACTAAAACTTCCATATATAAAATAAATTCACTGTTATATAGCTATTAATATTACACTCAATATTGTATAATTTAGAAATGTATCGGTTAATAATTAATATTGATAAAATACAATTCTTACATCAATTTTAATAATTTTACCGATATTTTACTAAATAAAAATTATTTCAAAGTTCAGATATTGAACCCGAATTTTTCTTTAAATAATTATTTCTTTAAATTATTTCTATCACGATAGTGACTTAAATACCTTACAACATTTTAAACCATACAAAAATGTTGATTATTATTTGAATAATGGGTAGCATTGTCATTACTCATGTGTTGCTAATAAATAATATTCCATGGACAAAGTAATTTGTTTAAACTATATAAACAATTTTTTACAACTATAATGTCGTGACTTCTAATTGTGCGGTAATGTGAGGGTAAAAAAAAACCAATAATTGTATTCATTTAATCGAACGCAATGGTGTAGTGGAGCATATATGAGGGTACACGGCGTTTTACGAATTTTCAATTTTTTTGGTTATTACTTATACTTACTAAATAATTTGTGATACATAGATTTACGGGTATACTAGAAAATTTATTAATTATAGAACTATAAACAGTATTAATAAATATTGACATTTTTTTTACAAAAATTAAAAATACCAAACGTATTTCCTTATGATCACGATTATTTAGGAACGGTTATTATTTTTACATTTTACACGTCTATTTTTAATTGTTATGCACAGACTTTTAGTTATACAGCTGCAAGACGCTACAATAATCTTAAATTGAATTTTATTTATTTTAAATTTGTATCTTTATTTTGTTAGCTTATCTTATTACTTTGGGGGTAGGAATTAAACCAGCTCACACTTTTTACTTACAATTAGTGTATACTCAAGACTTTTTTTTAGGACTACATCACTGATTCAATGTTTTCTTCAGTGCCGTAAATATCATAAGTGCAGGCGGTACACAGGACTGAGGCCCGCAGGATCAAAAGGCCCATAGCAGATAGCCGTCAATTTTTTTTTTAATTTGATTTAATTTGATTCATAATTATTTTATTATTATTTTACTTTTAATTTTATAAAACAAAATGTAAAATTCTGATCCAATTTATTTAGAATTGTTTATTTAAATATTGGGAAAACTACTAAGCCTAGAGTGACATAAAAAGATTATATTTATATATATACTTTTATATTTTATTGTAATTCATATTTATAAAATCAATAATCATATATTCATATTATATATTTTATCTATCTTTGTAGTTTATTCTAAAAGTATTTTTATTTATAAAATCTAACCAATACACAATTGTGATCTTGTATACCTACTAAGTTAAAACTTTACACAGAATTGTTCCAGCGAGAAAATTAAATATCGATTTTTTAAAATTCCGTACGTCCACAAATACTATCCGATCTAAGGAGTAAAAAATTCCCATAGTGTGAAGTCAAACCGACTTTTTTATGTATCTTAAGAAAGAGGGGCCCATGTACATTTGTCTGTACTTAGGTATTTGACACTCTAGTTTCAGCACTGATCTTCTTCGTTTATTATTCCTTTCTTATTCGACGAACTCATTTGGAGACAAACTTATTAATTTTAATTTTAAATAATATAATAATAAAAAAATTTAATTAAAATTAAAAATTATTATATGGTCAATACTCGTAAATTAATATAAATGTATAAATAAATAAACAAATAGTTTATATAAATAAATAAATAAATAAATAAAAGTTTAGCCTGGAGCATTATTATATTTAGTACACTTTGTAAGATGTTATTATACTTTGAAAATATAATAATTTTCCAGACTAAGCTTTTATTTATTTATTTATTTCTATACTTACACTATTTGTTTATTTATATATATTTTAATTATAAACTAAACAATTAACTATTGATAACATATGTTACCTATTTAAAAAGGGAGGAATAAAGTTAAAAAAATATAAAATTGATATTTCCTAAGACAAATCATTCGGATTTATTTAATTTTTTTTTTTTTTTTTGACCCCATAAGGACTATTTATATTTTTACTATGAGTAAATTAAGCGCATAAATAACAAAACCAATGGCTTTTAACTATTAGAAATTTTCGGTTTTGTAATTATAGGGCCGACGTAAGGCTAAATGACGCCCGAGGCCAAAATGCCAACTGGCGCCTTTTTCATACAACAACCCGTAATATCATTATACTTAGAAAAAATAATATATTATGCTCAACTTGTACATCATTTGTTATCGTCTAATTTTTAGTCATGACGGCTCGACGTGATCCCGATTGAACGATTACAAATATTTGGGAATTAAAGCAACATATACGATAAAACATTTTATGCTAAACCATAGTAAATATACTTATATTATTTTAATATACGGCTAAACGAAATAACCATAACTATTATTAATATTTCAATACAAAGTTATAGGTATTTTACATTAAAAAAAAAAAATAATATTACTAACATATGTGCAAAATTGTAAAAACATTTTGGCGCCCCCCCTGAAAATGGCGCCCTAGGAATTCACTTGAGCCGCCTTACACTCACGCCGGCCTTGTGTAACTTAAATATTTTGAAATATTTAATGAAAATGCAATAAGTATAAAAATGTATTAATAATTTAAATGATAATTCATTTCCTGTTTAAATTATTATAAAACGAAATGTAACTCAGTAAATGAAAAGCATGAAGGAAATATAATTAATTTTTTCAACATTTTATTAGAATTTGAATTATTGAATAAATTCATTGTATAATTATTTTTATTTAAAATTTGAAAAAATATTAGTAAAAAATTGATAAAAATAAATTTAAGAATCATTTTATTCCTACAGCATGCTTAGAAACGGTGTCGAGTTCAAATATTCAAGCAATTAAATCTAGTTCTCATCAATCATATTTATCATCAGACAGAAAAAGATTAGAAATCACAAATAGTCAAGAACATCCAAAACTTTCTGGGGTTGGTGCTGCATTAGAAATGAAACATTTATGGGAAGAATTCAACGAACTTGGTACAGAAATGATCGTCACTAAAGCTGGCAGGTATAAAAAATGGACGTTTGAATAAAATACATGTATAGTTATTAAGATTTTTTTTTTTTGGAACTTAAAAACATTTTGAATATATTTCAAACAAATATATATTTATAAGTAATATTTTTCAACATTTTCCTAATTATTAAGCTAAGTAATTTATTTGAAGATTCCTGTTGATACATCTGTTCATACATCCTAGATATACTTAATATTTTTCATATAAAAAAAAAAATAAATCACATCAAAATAAGTAAAGTATATTAAAATATAAATTTATATACAAGAGCATACATATCATATATGTATCTGCTATACCAATTACGCTTTTGAAGTTCCAATCGATTTCTAATTTATCATTAATAATAAGTTTACATCTTGGAGACATGAACGAGCGTATTTAAGTTAAACTAGATATTTTTATTTTGAAATATTATTAATAATATTTATTTTAAAGTATTATTCTTATTATTATTAATAATGATTTATAAGTAAAAATAATATTTTATTTTAATTCAATTATTATTAATCATAACTATACATTTCCTTTTATCGAGAGACATTTCAATCGAAATTAACATATTCAAACTCTAATATTAATAATTAATTGATTGTACGCACCTATATAGTAATCCTTATATTATATCAAATATATTATAAGAATAATAATTTAACCATAATAATAGCGAAGAAAAGAAAAGCTAAATATCAAATCATTCTATAGTTAATAAAATTAGCCTATATTTTCGTAACTTTAAGATTGTCATTTTAATTTTAATAATTAAAAAATAATTTAGCATGAAGAACTATATATATACTACACTTTTATACTCAATATTATGAATATAAATTTAAAAGTTAATAAATTAAAAAAAGCTTATTATTACATATTACAGAAGAATGTTTCCTACATTCCAAGTTCGATTATATGGTCTGGATCCAGTAGCAGAATACATGCTTATGATGGATTTTGTTCCAGTAGACGACAAAAGATATAGATACGCATTTCATAGGTAATATATATTATATTATAACGTCATATGCAATTTATGGTTCAAATTTAAACAGATTTTGTCATTGTATGTATGTATATTATGTAGTTCAAGCTGGGTTGTTGCTGGTAAATCAGACCCTATATCGCCCCCTAGGGTACACATCCATCCAGATTCACCAGCGTCCGGAGGTCAATGGTTAAAACAAGTGGTGTCGTTTGATAAACTGAAGCTAACCAATAATCAGATGGATGACAATGGACATGTATGTATAAAGTCACACATTTTCAAACAAAATATGGGCTATATTTGGGTTATAATTACAATATGGCTATAAATTAAATTTGTTATGTATAACAATTGCCTAAATTTTACGCCGTGTTCAATTCAGCATTTTTTATTATCTTTTCCTATTTACTTTTTACTTAGATAATCCTTAATTCAATGCATCGATACCAACCCAGATTCCATGTACTCTACATTCCAGGACGAGACGAAGGCCCTTCACATTCCTCAAACAATTTTAAGACGTTTATGTTTCCGGAGACTAAATTTACAGCTGTCACTGCTTATCAAAACCATAGGGTGAGTGAAACAACAATCACAATAATTTTTTTTTTTATTAATGCTTTAAAATGATAATGTATTTTATTTTTAATTTGTTCAATATTTAATTTAAATGAAATTATATATTTCAAATACTTTATTTTGTATATCTAATAATAATTTTACTATATAGTATATTATTTAATTTGTATAGTTATAAGGCATAATGCTACAAATGATAAAAATGTAAATTTGCAACAAAAATAAAATAAAATATATCTGATGCACAAAGTAAATAAATTATTAGTGATATTAATTTATATTATATTTTTTTACATAAACTTATAGTTAAGTAAGTAAGTAAGTTAAGTTAAGTAAGTTAAGTAACTTTTAAAACTTATAGTTATGGGGTTTTAAAAAACTTTTATAATTAATAATTTTTATTTTCTTATTTTGCTTTTATATGATACTTATTACAGTTAATACTAATTATTGTAAAACTTTGTAAGTAAAGTAATTTTATAGTTGTTTCTTTCTCCGAGATAGTAAAAATCTAAAATTCTTATATAAATTTAAAAAAAATGAATAATTTCATTAAAAATCAATATAACACGTCCATCATAATTTTATATCATTAAAGAATGTATTATTTTGATATACTTTTAGTAAATACTTGATAGTGAATATAGTACCTATTTAAAGACTTGTATCAAGAGTTAATATATAATATAACTTAATTATGTAAGTACAAATCGTAACATTTTATGTATGTGTGATTAATATTTTTCTAAGCAAATTTATATGTAAAAAGTTAACAACATTTATATTTCATAAGTATAATAATTAATTTTTTTTGAGATATTTTAAAATACATTTTTTTAATTCCCGGCTTGAACAAATAAATTAACTTTAAAATTTTTTTTTTTTTAGATTACACAATTAAAAATCGCCAGTAATCCATTTGCAAAAGGCTTCAGAGACTGTGAAACTGAAGAATGGTAATATATAGTAAATTTTTTGTAATAACATCAATAGCTTTATTGAATAAAGCATTATAAAAGTTTAGTGCAATACATACGTGATGTATTTCTTAGACTATAGAAGCCACTATATTATAAATCTTGAGAGATTTTTTTCCCGTTCTTCATTCCACCCTCTTGGAATGATCCCAAGCGTTACTAATTGACACCGGTATGCTATGCCGATCCTAAATATACATATTATTATACATTCACAAGTAAATTAGAAATACATTTAAAAAAGGTGAAGATATATAACACAAGTTAATTAAAAAAACCCCTTTTCTGGCAATCATTATAGGTGTGTTCATGTAAACTGGCACATAAATTGCAATAAATGTCGGTTTATTATATGATTTTTGGAATGAAAATTTTGTTCTTTTTTTATACTTGACATATTGCTTTAAAAATGTGAAACATGTGTCTGTATCTGTGTGTTTCAGTATGTGTGGGCGTGTATGTGTTTTCGATTGTATTTTTTTTTTCAAAGAGAAGTTAATATTATTTTTATTTTTTACAGTGGCCCAATGTCTATTGACAACGAACCACAAGCCGCTAATAATAAATCGCAATGCAAAAAAAGTGTCACTGGAATACATAACAACAATAATTGCTCTCAGTTCCCAAATAAAGAGTCAACCGGAAATTTGGGTAAGTTTTTTTAATTTTATTAAAGCCTTAAAAAATATACAAAAAACACATTAATATTCTAGTAAAAAATGTAAATAATTTTTATTTTAAATTACATTTCTATAGATCCCATTCATAATTTCAAAGGTCTTATTAAAGAAAATGTATATCTAAATTAGGCTGTTTTACGTAAACATTTTATTTAAAAATATAAATATGTCTAAATTATGAGAAAAAACAATTCTTAAAATATAACATATTTTTAATTTTTTTTTTAAATACAAATATTTTAAGCCTACTACTTCTTTATAAATAAAATTACTAAAACATATTTGTATTGGATGATTTACAGAAAATTAAATAAATTAAATTACTGAATCTAAAAAAAAAAAGTAACGTATAAATATATTGTTAGTTATACATTTAATCAAATACAATATACTTTCACAACATATTTAGACGAGATAATTTTAGTATTAATATACTATAAATACTAATAATAATTTCAAAAGTATAAGAAGACCTTATTTTTGGTATCCTTTTAATAGTTTCATGCTCAACGCCTTCATATTCAAATTAATGTCTTAATTTTTTACTTTTAGTTGCTATTTAAATCTTGTCCATCGCTTTAAAACGTAAAAAAATTTAAGTTAAAAAACCTTTACGGATACTAACAGTGTCGTTGTACACAAAATTACGCTACTTGCACCCGAAAACTGTCATTAATTATCAGAGTTGTCCATGGTAGTCATTTATCATAATATTTTCGAGAAACGTTAAATAGGCACAACACTGCTGACGTTCCGTCACATTAGCAGTCTCTCATCCGTTTCTAAACGAGACAATTCAAGACCATCTCATGCCCATATTAGTATACCAAGATAATTAAAAAATAAATAAATAAATAAACAACTTGAAAGATTCTTAATGAAAGCAGCAAATTGTATAATTTGTAGATTTGAAATATAACTGGAATTTTAATTTAAAATGATTTTGAAAATAGATTAGTTTTACTCAAAAGCAATTTTTGATACAAAATTAGTAAATTTAATAAAATGTAATAATAAGCCTCTCTCTGCATATCTTAAAATTAACTTGATTTTTTTCAAATGTATAGAAATTGTATTATACGAATTGTATATAGATAAAAATAAGATACGTACTGGTAACATAACATTTATTTTTTTGCACTTAGCATTGCAAATTCTAAATTTTTTGGTACAAAACTTCAAATTATATAAATATATAATATTTTTTAATGTTACTATAATAATTTATAAGTATTATTAATTAATTTAAGTTATCGAATGACAATGTAAGTAAATTAATTTAAGGTGTGACTCATAGGCAAAATTATAAATTTTTTTCTTTTCTTTAAATTGTTATAATTTAACTTCATATAGTACAGCCAACAAGTACTTTAAACTATTATGATTTAAGAAAAATTAGTTTGAAAATGTTTATAAGTTCATTATTTTTTTTTTTTCAAGACTGTGATTTCTGATGCCCGGTGCCAAGATAAAATTATATATGACAAATTAATTTAAATTTGAAAGCAGTCACCGTTGTGGGTATTAAAGATAAATTATTATTGCACCACCCGAACGTTTATCCGAACAAAAAACAAAATATCATACATTATAATGTATATAAATAAAAATATCTTTGTAAGCTGAGTCGCGACGTCTATGTCAAAATATGTGTGACGTCCTATACCGTTTCCGACAGCAGTCTTCACCACATCCCTCTATTCATTTTTTTCAGCCTAAAATTATGCCAATAAAATGCATGTATACCAGTTAAAAATAACGATTTTCACTCCTTGATTTGAAAAAAAAAAAAATCTTAAATCCTATCAATTCTATTTAATAATTCTACACCACTTTGAGCCTTCACAAAAAGTCATTTGTATTGAAACCAACTAACTGTCAAAAGAATTAAAAAGTTATTTGTATTAAACGTTGGAGTTAGAAAAAAGTTCCCTTTACTACAGGCTACAATATATTAATATTTATCAGTTAGATATAAAATAATAATATTAAATAAGTAAGAATAAGTATTTAATGTTAAAATTATTGGCTATTTAAATATAGGTATTTTTGAAAAATAATTCGTAAAATATGTTTTTTTTTAAAAAAATATTTATTAATATTTTATCTAAATATTGTCATTTTATTAAAATAATATAAATAGTAATATTCAAAAGTATTGAATTTAGTTCGGAAATGAATCTTTGAGCTAATTAAAACATAATTTTTTATCAATTTTTCTACAAAAGTTAGTTTTATTCAGATAATTTTTTAATGCAGAAAAAATAATCCCGAAAAATTCATATTGTATTACTCTTTTTATAAGAAATACACATATAAAATATTTATAATGAATTAAAATATACCAAATAATAAGTGATAAGTGGAGTGTAGTAATTTTAGTTTTATAAAATGTTATGTATATACCCACCATTTTTGTATTCCTTTTACTTTCGTTCTAACGACTCAGTAGTCTCTATTAGAATGATAAATGTGCATGATGCCGCCTCACAAATCTTCGAGGTCATGTAGACGAAAATCCTACTGGATTAACTAACGTTTACAGAAAAAATAAAATACCCATAAAACATCTAGACATCCTAATTATGAGTCGTTAACCTAAAAATAAAATTGCCTTATTATAAACTAATATATCCTCTAATATGTATATAGTAGTATAGATATTTATAAATAATACCAATATTAATTTTTCCTAATTTTATACGAAAGTAGTATTTTCTATATGTATTTATTATACTTAAGTCGTATTAAAATTATTCTTATTAAATAATAACTAGATCTTAGGAAATTTGAGTAAAATAAGAGTAATATAATTTTACAGTAATGAATGAAACAGGTTGAGGTAAATGAAAAATAAGTAATTTAAGCTACGTTAAAAGTTTTTATATTATTTTTCATTCTCAACAAATTTCAATAAAACTAAAGAAATAACCAAAACAATTTTATAAGAAATAAAATGGTTAATAGGCAAATCAAAATCTACTTAATTACATAATTTTTAAATTATTACACGTTTTATTTGAAGTAATAATTCACAATATCTTAATACAACGAATAAAATATAAAAATTAATAGTTATCTTTTAAAGATTTTTATTTAAATACTGAGGCCTTCAATTATGAGTTAAATAATTCAATTTTGTTTATGTACTATTTTTTTAAGTAATTGTCTACGGTTACGATAAAGAAATGAAATAACTTTATAAAAATAAATATTATTAAATAAAATAACACTATCCAATACAATTTTTTTTTTTTTATTTAAATAAATCTTTTGCAGCAGTAGCCAACGGTATCATTCTCCATATTAAATTATTAGGAAATATACCATATCATTTACAGTACCAAATGAGAGTATTGCAAGTGATGTGCTTTAATTTTTCTAATTTAATTTATATATTTCATTACTTTTTACATTATATTTTTAATTTGATCAAAAGTTCTTATTTTGTTTGGATTTCATATTTATGGGTTTTAGTATTTTTTTATTCTCATTATTCAATCTTGTCTCTTTACAATCATTGTGTTAAACAGTGTTTTAGACAGAAGGAACTGTGTGAGGTATGCGTCTGAATAACTCGAATTAGTAAATATTTTTTCGATGACTGCGAACCTATTTTTTCCCATGGGACTACAGCAGTCTCAAGTAGTTTTCGATATCCTAACCGTGGGTACCAATTTTGAATCACCAAACATGTCAACGGAATGGGCTACTTCTATACATGTTTCTTTCACTATAAAGTAAAGTGGAAAACATGTACCTATTAAAAACTATTATACATACACGATAATAACTGATTTCAACACCTTTTATTATTGTTGAATTATTCTACTTGTGATTCTCATGATAATGCTATTATCATACAATAAGTTTTTCAATAAAGTCTTTAAATTTTTTTACTTTCTAATTACATTTTATGTATTAATACATTTTTAACTTATTACTTTTATAATAGTAGGTTAAAACCCTATACCGGTATATAAAAGTTAATAATTTATGTTATTTTAATTCCGTATAGGTAATATGTGTGCAACAAAACTTGCATAAAAACATAAAACATCTGTATACTTCCAAATTATTTATTTAATTTACAAAAAACTGTATAATGTATAATATAATAATATTTAAAAGTTAGTGTGATAGAGCATATTTAAAACAAATTACTGAAAAAACGTACCAACATTTTATTTATAATGCCTTAAAATTCTATTAATTAATTCTATTCTATATTATATTGAAACAATTTTATTTGAAATTCTCAATACCATTATAATGCGAATAGAAAAATGTAAATAAATGAAATCTTTTACCTAAAAATGGCTTTTAATTCTTCTTATGTAGTATAATTTTATAGTTAAACAATATTCATTGGTTGTAAATTAAGATAGTACTATGATGCAAGGTTATTGAAAGACGGACTAAATAATTTTAGGAGTACATTATAAGAACTAACTGCCCGACTCATACGATTTCGGACTTCATACCTTGTACTAGGTATATATTTATCGACCCCTATATCCATATACGAACAGTAAATGTTAGTTATAAACAGTAAACCGTTTTCTGTAAAATTAGCTACGATTATTATGAAGAATGCAAAATATTGTACATTCTTATGGCACATTTTCTTTTTTTTATATATTATGATGGATATAAGATGTATATTATTTTAATTATGTAAAACGTTCGTAAAAAATAAATTGCAAGGCACGTGCCATGTAATATATATATATATATATATATATATATATATATATATATATATATATATATTAATGTGTGATCCAAACAGGCACAGAAAACGTGTACAACAGCGACAGTTCATCGTCGTCGTCACCTCCTCATCTGGGTACGGCGCACGGTCATCCGCAGCAAGTGGCCCCGACCGCAACAGGAGGGATGACGGGATCGACGGCGACGGTCCCCGTCACGCCCTACTTGAGCCAAGTATGTAATTATGGACCGATATTCGCATCTTCTGCGTACGCACATCATAACTATTCGCCGTTTCACGGATACGACAGGTAAACACTTAACTATTATACGTATTATACAGTCAAATCGAATGTAAGAGTATGTAGGTAGATTGTTATAAGAATTTTTTGCATTGATTTTGCAGAAAACCAATGCCAGATATTACATGAATAAACTTACATTTTTATTTTTTTTTTTATTTTTCTTATTTTCTATTATAATATTAGATTATTATTATTATAAAGAAATAATAGAAAAACATATAACAATTATAAGACCTTTTATTTGCTCATCAAAAATATCTCCTCCTAAAATCTCCTAGATGTCGATCACCAGTGACTAAAAATTTCGGATGTAGTTCACTTATTTTAAAATTTTGGCGACCCCTGGTGCATAATGATATCTAATATAACCATAATTCTAATATAACTATGATGTTGTTTTGATATGAAATTTAGTTTCACATTCATCTATAAAAATATCTGTAGAAAAAAAAACCGTTTAAAAATGTCAAAAACTTGATAAGGTCGATTAAATTAATTCAATGCTGAAATTCGATCGTCTATAATGAATACATGCAATAGACTAAATCCATGGATTGCAATGTGTATTAATATTGTAACATATAAAACTTCATAGGTGATCATGAAGTAGGGATCATAGATCTCCATTGGCCTTTATTTTACACTATTTTAGACGTATTTCATTTAAATCGACTTACTTTATATGAATATTAATAAGTTCATCCTATCCCATATGAAAATTCTAGTAACGTCACTGCGAAGGGTTCTATTATCATCGACTCGTACGCAATATAATAGCATACCAGATGTAAGCGTATACATACACGTGGCACAACTAAGTAATGAATTGAAGCACTGCATGTGGCTCATTGTATATTATTTGCAGAATAAATATATATATATATAGGATCCAAATTACGAAAAAGTATTAAAATTTAGTATTATTAAATGTAATATACATACAAAAACTGATCAAAATAAAATGGTTGATATAAAACTTATTAATTGTGTATAATTATTATATTAGTTAGTAAACTTACATAGTTACATACCTATACAGTTAAATGATATAATTGTAATTTTCCTTTATTTGTCTTTTATTCACGTCAAACTTATACGAGTATCAAAACAACGATGAACGAATCTCTCATCGACGGCTAATAAATTTCTAGTATAGTATAGAATCTATACTAAAGATACTCTAAATTGAGTATAATAATTATATTTCACACAGCCATATTAATTACTACAGTAATAAAGGAAACAATTCAATCTTTTCGAAAGGAACAGCAATGAGGAATTAAAATTAGCGATGGAATTACTATTAGTGATGAAGAAATTTAAGTTGGCGCCCATCGCTGATTATCTAAATATATAATACTAATCCATACTTTTATCCTCACTATCATACTAGTATATGAATTGTAAATATACATCGTGAGTCAAATGATCAGTCAAAAAAAAAATAATTACGCACATTACTATATACCTAATGAGCACATGGACTTATATATAATAGAAAAATTTACTGAAGAAGAACGTAGTTTTATAATAAACTTCTTTACATTTATCGTTTAGAAAATTTAAAAATTATAATTTTGATATAGAAAATCGAAATGGTTTGTTAATTATATTTTTTAAATAATAGATATAAACGCAGCTAAACGATTTTAATGAGTACTTAATGCGATTCATTTCCTGAGTTGAATAATCATTAATATTATAATAGATATTAATTTGTTATAATTTCATTGCTATTAGTTCAATAAAATGAAAACATATAATTCAATAATATATTATAGTGATATGTCATAAGCGTGCACACGGGGTAATCAGGGTAGGCACTTGACTACTCTGTGAACCTTCTCTCCCTCTCCAAAATATTCAATATTATCATAACAAGAAATAACCATAATATGTTCAACCACTTCGAAACGTCCGTAAACGGTAAATAAATGTATAAGAATATCGGAAAAATATAATTATTTAGTTAAATTAAGTTAACTCATCCAAATTTGTTGTTAGTATTAAATGTTTATGTGTTATATACGACTACCTTGCCAGTAATGTCTACGCACGCTTATGTGATATATTTAATACATTTTTACATTTTTATTTTACATTTATTATTGAACACATAATTGCTATAATCGTCAACACGAGTTTTTAATTTGTACTATATTAATCATTAATGTTAATATTATTAATATTCATAATAATAAAAATCGATGATAAACTTTCTTAATTAAAAAATGATTAATTTCTTTAAACTATTGAATAAATACGTTTTTATAATTTTTTTTATATTCATGACTTCGAATATTTCCAACTGTAGATTCAAATATAGTAGTCAGTAAATGTATGAATACATTGTATTTCCTAATTTATACCTACTATACTTATAAAGTATTTACTCTAATAGATACCAAATAATATATTCTAACTTAAATTGTGTAGTTAAGATACCTACCTTATGTATATATATATATATATATATATATATATATATATATATACACACATATATTATTGTTATGTAAACATATGATTTTCTATACCTATAATACGATTATATTTAATGTTTTTTAGAAAATGTACATAACTATAATTTTTTTATTTCTCAACCTAGATTACATCAGAAGAATTCTAATACAGACGTAGCAACCGGATACCATATGTCCTACCAACATCATTACCACCACAGACCTTCCTCTTTTCACGGAACTCAGAAAGCATCCAATGCGTTTTTGCAAAATGATTATACACCCAGGTAGTCATGTGTCACTGAAATAGTATATAGATTTTTTTCTTTTATATATAAATGAATTGTAATTATTTGATTGTATATAATAATTAATTAAACATAATATGTTATCTGAAAATCAATCCATTTCCTAATTGTTATTTATAGATATTTATAATACAGGATTGTATATTTTTGTACATAGTTTAAAGACAATTAAAACTTATACACATCAATGTATAAACACTGTGAACAATAATATAACTACTGAAATTAAAAAAAAAAAATGTAGTATACTTTATTAAATTAGTTACAACATTTCATATTAGTAATGTAATTATATTAAACTATTTGAGTTTGATTAGTATCAAAGCTAATTGATACTATAAGATTCAATTATGAAATCAAATGATTAAAGTAATTATAAAAAATTCTATAATTAAAGTGAACTATATTTATACAAAAAAGTATGATAATTTATTTACACTGCGTTTTTATGTTTTATTATTTATTAATATTCGGATTATAATTATTTTATGTTGAAATCACTCAATAGTATTTTAATTTAATTTATATAAAATTATTTTAATTATAATTAGTATGTGATAAAATAAACAATAAATTCAAGTTTCTAAAAAAAAAATGACGAAAATCGATAATTTATTATATTTGATAAACCATTAAAATAGAATTCATTATATTTAGCGAGTGTCTAGTTGAGTTTTTGGTCAGATCACCTTTGAAATACAAAATACGAGAAACATGACGAGTTTCAAACACCCTAACATATTTTATGTGTTGCAATGACTGATGGTGGGTAGGTGCAGAGGTCGCGTGTGCTTTTTCAAGATACCACCCGTGTGTTTCCCGCTGCAACCCATTAAGGGGACGAAATCACTCTCCCTCAGTCCATCAGCTGTTGGTTTAAACGATTTTTACAAGACGGCGATTGTAGTTTCCCTTCGCTAACGTTTAATCATTATTGAGGTCCACAGACTCTGAAAACATAACATTGCCTGGGCTGTTTATTTTATTTTCATATATTTATTCTTACGCATATAATATATTATTATATTCATTTTTGACCAAGCAAATAAAAATATTTGAAGCCCAAATATCAATTATGACCTGTAAAATTTTTCTTTGTATATTTTGAATTTTCTATAAAACTATAGCAATCTAATCCAGATATAAAAAATGATTTATATTGAAACATTTGAAACAATAGGTTTAAATTGTTGTTGAAGTAACTATTGAATTAGTATTGCTATAGGATATTATAAGAGAAAATATTATTAAAAATTTTTAAGAATAATAAAATAATAAAATTGACTATTGAAAATATATAACCAATAATTGTTTAGCTAATTTACTAGCTTTTGTTAGCTTTGAACATATAAATTTAGCGAAATAAAAAAAATCACATATTTCTTTTTTTCAAGTTTAATTCTGTTTTATTTGAAAATTCAAATGAATAAGTGTTCAAAACTATTTATTGAATAATATTACGAATAATTATTGATTTAGAATGGATAAGAGTAGAATTTTTTTAAATTATACCATCCATAACGTTTTAATAGGATTAACTATTCAAACTATCATAAAGTATTTACTACAGCTTGTTTATAACTATTTTTTTTAATGACTTGACCACATTTAGATGTCATCAGGAAATGTAATTATATGTATTTTATTTGTTTAAATGACACTGCACCGTAAAATGCTTTAAATCTCATCGTGCATGCAGTAAGACCTAAAATATGAAGTATATATGTAGGTGCTAAGATTAGTCTTGGTAAACAGCAAAACGATTATGTAATGGCCGTTAAAATACATTATACTGCTTGCATTAAAGCGTAACGAAATTACATTAAGTTCACATGTCCAAGAATTGAAGTCGAACTAATATAAATGTCTTCATAAAAAAATCTTCAAAAGGACTTGTTTTATAGACTTGTTTTTTTTGTTTTTGCCCACATCGTATAGTATTGCAACGGGCGATTGTAAATTCCGCCCGAAATGAATAGGTAAAAACAAGGTCTATGGTAAAAATATACAGGTACAAAAATAAATTTGAAAATTCCGCCCGGAAAAATAAATATTTTTAAACTAAGCGTTCCGTGACTGTAAGTTCGAACGAACACGAAACAATCGTATCTCAGACAACAATTATAATGTAAATATATATAATTAACATATAATAGTGTGATGTATAAAACAATAATTTTTAACTACGCTAATGATTACTAAATGGCAATAAATGTAACTAAATAAAATAAATCTAACCCCTTTAAATGCATGATAATTTTATTGAAATACTTTTTTGAGCACAACTGCAGTTTGACCATTACCTTTTTTAAGCCCAAGTGCAATTCGACTAAAATAAGTGCAATTCGACCATACCCACTTCATCTATCTTAAAATCTAAACTACCTATAAACAATAAACTTATTTCATACAAATCAACTGCTCACTGTTTCCAGGTATAGGGTTGTGCCTAATAATCTCAAATCAAACCAATCTAAAAAATCCAGTCAATATCCTTCTGATAATTCATGTAAAAAAGATAATAAAATAATGTAAATAAAATGTAAAATAATAATAACTATCAGCAAATGTGTTTATTTTACAAATAATTGTTATATATATATATATATTGTTTTAAACGAAACATTTTTTTTTATATTTAATTGAGTATTACTGTGAATTTTGGCTTTTAGCATAAAATTAATAGTATTAATATTTTTGTACGATGCAGAGCAAATTTAAACATTATACTTTTTTGTAATTATAATCATTCAACTTAAAGACACATGTATCCATAGGCGCCGACTACACGGGGGCAACGGGGGCAATTGCCCCTGTACTTTAATTTTAACGTGGGCGTTGCTCCCGTTCTTCGATTTTAATGGGTGGTAAAACGTAGAAATAGCACTTCGCTTTTGTGAAAAAAATTATTTGGTTATTACTTATTATTATAAGCTATTGAATTTCGATATCGATATGAAAATGTTTATCAAAAGGACAAATTATCTAAAAATAGCTGAACATAACTCATAAGATACCACAAATTATAGATAACGTATAAGTACATTTATATATATATGAATAATGTATATAGCTCCAATTAGAAATGCCTAATAGTCACGGTAATGACGAAAGACTTGTGTGATAACTATATATATACTTTATACACACGCACAAACTGAAACTTAATAACAATATCTTTAGTTGGAATTATTTATAACCTGTACTATGATATTTTCATTTCTTCTAAATTATATTTACTATTCTACATTTATACAGTACTGATTACTGAATACTGAGTATTACATTATGTAATTCAGTAGTTGATCATTTTACTGTCGCTGTCCATACGAAGCATACGTGCTTTATTCGCAGATTGACAACACTAAGGTAATTTATATTTTCTTTATAGACCATATTATTTAATATATGAGTTAAAAATTATTTAACTTTTGAAGGGCATACCAAATAAGTAATTCAGACACAAAATAATTCATTATGTCTATGTGGAAGTATGTACAAAAAAAAAACTATTCCGAAAAACAATTCTGATTCTAATAGCCTTATTAATTCTGATAATAGTTTATCTTCATCTACTTCCACTTCTAACATAAATTTAAATTGTGATAATCAAATTGATTGTGGAAATAATTCGTCCTCTAAAGATGTTTCAAAACAAAGAAAATTTTTAGCATCTTGGTTAAATAAATACGACTGGTTAGAACATAATAAAATCGATGATAAAGCTTTTTGCAAATTGTGTAGATCCATGAGTAATAATAGTAATAATAATGTTTCTGTATTTATTTCCGAGGGTTTTAGTAACTGAAAAAAAGCTGTTGAAAGGTTTAATATGCACGAAAATTCAGAATTGCACAAAACTAATGTAGTTAAAAACTCTTTTATTAAAACAAATGCAAATATATATGCACAAATATCGGATAGTCATAAAAAGTCTATGGAAGAATCTAGATTAGCTCTTGATAAAATAATATCTTCAGTATTTTTTTTGGCAAAACAAGGCTTAGCATTATGAGGGCATACAGACGAATCTGCAAATTTAAATCAGTTATTAAAACTTCGATCGGAAGATTCGACTGAATTAAATAACTGGTTAGGTAGAACAAAATATAAGTGGATTTCTCACGATATAATTAATGAAATTCTTAGCATGCTGTCATTAGAAGTCATTAGAAATATTATCAAACAAATTAAAGAAAACACATTTTATGCCATTTTATTAGACGAAACTAGTGATATTACTGTCAAAGAACAAATTTCGTTTTGTTTAAGAACAGTGGACAAAGAATCGTTGGAAATCGAAGAATATTTTATGGGTTTTTACGAAACGCCTAAAACAGATTCTGATACTCTTTTCAAAATTATGAAAGATATTTTGTGTAGATTGGAATTAGATTTTTATAATATTAGAGGACAATGTTTTGATGGTGCTAGCAATGTTTCTGGAATTCATAAAGGATTACAAGCTAGAATAAAAGAAATTGAACCAAGAGCATAGTTTGTTCACTGTCAAGCTCATTCTTTAAATCTTGTTACCCAAGATAGTATGCGAAATGTAAAAAATGCTAGAGATGTACTAAATTTTATAAGAGAATTAATTACATTTATTAAACAATCACCTAAGAGACTATCTTGGTTTAAAACGAATCAAAAAGACGAAAATATGACATCTCTAAGACCATTTTGTCCTACTAGATGGACGTTACGATATACTTCTCTGTGCTCTGTTATGGATAACTACAATGAGCTATTGACATTTTTGTCAGATTTTTCAAAAACTGAACACAATGATGCAGGTTCAAAGGCAAATGGATTTTTCAAACAATTAAAAACTGCAGATACTTATATAATGCTTAAAATAGTGATAAGTATTTTTAAACACATGGAGACTACAAATACAGTATTGCAAAGTAAATCATTAGATTTTAAACTTTCTGTTCAAATTCAATACTTTAGAAGATACTATTTCAAATTTGAGAGATACATTTCACATTTTATGGAAATCTGCAAAGAAAGAATGGTCAGATTTAAAATTAGATGCACCAAAGGAATCTAGAAAACGAAAAAAACCTCAAAAATATGAAGACGGAGTAACAAAGTCCTTTGAATTTTCACCTGAAAGTAAATATAATCAAATACATAAAGAAATCATTGATCATATACTTTCTGGCTTACAACTAAGATTTAACTCTGAAATTCGATCATTTTTATGTAATGTGGAAATGTTTTTAATTGATCCAAAAATATCACCCGAAATAATATGTACATTTTACAAGGATGATATAAATATTGATAAGCTAAAACTTCATAGAGATATGTTTCATGGTATAATTAAAGGCCAAGGATTAATTGTTTCATCCTTCGCAGATATATTAAATATTTTTAAAAATAAATCGTATTTAGTCATTCATTTAACAGAGCTCAGGAAATGCATACAATTGATATTAACAGTACCAGTTACTACATGTACTACCGAACGATATTTTTCTATGTTGAGGAGGTTAAAAACTTATACCAGAAGTACCATGACGCAGACCAGGTTAAATGATCTGGCACTTCTAAATTGCCATAACACAGTAGCAGAATCTTTAGACCTAAGCAAAATAGGAAATATGTTCATAAATAAGTGCATGACAAGAAGAAATACTTTTAAATTGAAAAAAATATAATTTTAGATTGTAAAATTGTCATCATAAAATGTAATGTATTGTAATTAAGTTAGAAAATAAATCGTATTTTCATAATTTCATGTAATTTTTATTTTTATTTTCATTTATCTGAACCCAATAAAGAGAATTGGAATAATATTCATGAACAATAGTATAAATATTTTATTTGCCCCCGTGTTAAAATATAAAAGTCGGCGCCTATGCATGTATCTAAAGGTTTATTCAAAATAAAGACCTTTAATAATATATATTATGGCTACAGTTAAATATATCAATAATATTAATTATTAGTTGAAATTTAAAAACCGTAATAATTATAATATATAGAACGTACTAGTAGATTTAATTTATGATTCATCAATATACAAACCAAAAAAATCAATGTACGTTTCATGTATAATATGGTATATAATATATTATCACTGATAAATACAAAATAAATAATACAGTATTTTTTCATAATATATATATTTTCATAACCATGCAAGGTGTGTAAATTATTTGTTATGATTATTTTTTGTTTCAAACGCGAATGCCGACCAATAGGTGCATGCCAACGAAAATATTGGGGTTAATAACAAACACGTGCGGTAGCGGCGGCTACGGTGACATATAAAGTAGTTAATGTTATTTAGTGAGACACAAAGCTTTATTTCGTCTCAGAGTCTGATTGTAATTTACAGCGATTTGTATCTACAAATAGATGGGCCGCCGCCACTCTGCAAGGAATGCCGCGTGTGTGCTTCGCGTAGTTGTTTTGGCGGGTGCAACATCGGTACAGTAAACATATTCCGTCTATATATTTATATATACTTACTAGCTGTCCCGACACGGCGTTGCCCGCGTATTAGTTTGATTTTTGACATTTTCGTAGGTCGTGTATTATTGTTATTATGTATGAGAAAAGATTTTTTTTTTTATTTTTATTTGTAATTTATTAGTGGTTTCGGAGATCATAGCGTATAGTAAACTATTGAGTATGTCAAATTAATATACATATAATGTCACTAATAATAACCCACGGGATTAAGGATAAAACACAGTCTGCAATGAATGAGTAAATTACAAAGTTCTTTATTGATAACATAAACAAATATAATTTTATAAATGATGTACATTTTAAACTATTTTTAATAATGCCTTATATTATTTTGAATTATAACAATTTATAGAATTATAATAATAATTTTAATTTAACTAATAACTAATTGGCGCACAATAGTTTTGGTTAACCTATCTTTTGCTAATATAAATAGATTTGATAGTTTCCCCACACGTGAGCATGCAACATATAGTTGCCCATGGGAAAAACATAGATTTTCCAAGTCCAAGCCACAAATGGACATTGTTTGTCCTTGAGACTTGTTTATGGTCATTGCGAATGCCAAACGAATAGGAAATTTAAGTCTTATAATTGGTACAGGAGATTCTGATGGTATCATTGGAATACGAGGCAACTGCACAATTTCTCCTTTAAACTTCCCAGTCAAAATAGTTGCTTCAAGAACATTTCCGATGATCCCTTTTGTTTACCAAACGTGTACAGTTGCATACTCTAGGTGGATACAAATTACGCAAAAAAGTAATTGATGAACCAATTTTCAATCAAAGATTGTGTGGTGGCATTCCTGGTATATCCATAGAATTTAAAAATTCAGTGAGAAAATGACTGTTTCGTTTTCATCGACAGTAGTGTCGATTGATTTAAAAGACATCAAATCACCTAGCAATAATTGTTGTATCTGAAAGTTAATTTTGTCAGCATCTTCATTTTTTGCTGCTAAAATAGCACGTTCACTAAGCCAATTTTGATCTAAGTAATTATTCAGTATATTCGGGAAGACATTCTCAATTAATTCATTTTTTGTCTGCACTACATTGCAAAAATTGTCTGGCAATTTGATGCATTGTGTAATTGGATGCAGTTCTATTTTATCGTTTCCAATATCTAGCAATTTTTCAGAAAATATTTTTGCCGATGGATCATTTTGCAATTGTACTCGCATGTTTATGGTCAATCGAAGTGTTTCGACATTTCGCCATAAACACGATTGTTTTAAACATGCGTTAATCTCGTCGGCATAAATAAAGCGAGAAATGACTGGCATTGTTTGTCGGAAATCACCAAAAAGTAGTAGGACAGCACCACCAAAAAGTTTATTGTTGCCGTTAAAATCTTGCATTGTTTTATGAAATGCTTTAAGTAAATGTTTATGAGCCATGGTACACTTATCCCAGATTATGATTGACCTCCTTCGTAACACTGAAGCATATTCCGCTTGTTTATTAATGTTACACATTGCGTTTGGTTTGTTTAATAATGTCTTATGGCAGCTTGAATGCTGAATGTTCCGTTCGTCCACCATCTAACAAAGTGGCAGCAATGCCTGATGAAGCAATTGCCAATACAATTTTCTGTTGTGAACGTATCTTCGCAAGAATCAATGATATTAAAAATGTCTTTCCGGTTCCACCTAGCGCGTCCAAGAAAAAAAAGCCACCTTGTTCTGCATCAACAGTTAGAATAATCCGTTTATAAATTAATTATAAATTATTTGTTGTTCAGCCGTTAGTAATGGTTCATTATTCTCAATAATTATAGCTAAGTCAACCTCGTTATACTGTTTTTTCTCGTTGTAAATCACTGTTAATTAAGTTAGTGGTTGGGCGAATAAGTGTTGGCATACTATAATGATTTGATTGCAAGTTAGAAATTAAAATACATAAATCCTCGATCAAAATTAGTGCTTCATTATACATCTGTTGTGTGAAATCCATATTTAAACATTGGTTTGTTTGTTTAACTCGGTATAGTACGTCTTCGGTCATATAGTTTTTATATTTTTTCCACAGAGTTGATGATTCAGCTGGATTACATGTCGTCAAAATAATTGCAAACAGTTGTCGAATACTATTTGGCGTTGATGTCAACGCTGCATCAGCAAGTGTCAGGTTCCAGTTATTGTCGTCTTCAGCAATTTCAACTCATGACACGCATCTTGATTAGTATTGAACACTTAATCATTAACTGTTTTCAAAAATTCGAAAGACGTTGGTCCGGGAACATTCACTAACAACAAACGTAAAAAGAAGCATTCACGTTGTTTTGGATGTACTGTGTAAAGTCTTCTCAGTGCTTTGGCTTTGAATAGGCCCGCGATTGAAAAATGTGGTTCTCCTTGTTTATGTGGATTACATTTTTTACCTAATTTGTTCCATATAAAGTAGCGTCGAACATCGGTATATAATAATGTTTTTGCAAATTGGCCGAAAACATCAGATTTTTGACACAATGCGAAAAATTCAGTTAGTGTCGTTTTTTGGTGACTCAAGTGCTCTTTGGAGAACATTTTCCTCAGTGAAATATACATGTTGACTATTTTCAAGATATACTGCAAGATGCTGGATAGCAGGATCTTTTTCTTGTATGGAAAAACTAAAAATATGCCTGATTGCTTCGTTGCTGCTGATGTATCTACCCCTCTGGTATCGTGCTATTTCATCATTTGTATTTATATTTTGAACTTAAAATATGGCTAAATCACTGCTTTTATTAACGTATTTGCAAATATACTTAATGGAATGCACAGACCTGTAAAACTCGACATTAATATGAGCATTATACGTTTTTGAAAGGAATGTTGAGTATGGTACCACCCATTGATTGCCAATTTCAACTTTATTTGTAAAATTTAATATTCACATTGTGAAAGTGTCGCCACCATTTTCAGCGTTTCTTCTGCGATACAATGGATACCCATCGATATCCATAAAGGTAACATTTGGGCATTGCTTTGGGCAACGTTTCTTACATTTTTTATTTTCCATGCATGGCGATGTAATAAACCAATGCTTTCGAGCCTAGGCTCAGACAAGCGTGCCCCTTCTATGAGATTTCTCTCCTCAAAGGACACGCTCCATACGGGTCGGTGATTCACATGACCCGGGCGGATTCACGCCGCTCCCCGCCGAACTGCCGACTTTCGTACCGTTAAGTCTTGGAAGACCCCAGGCGTCCGGTGCTCGCCTGGTTTACCTAGCGACGCCACAGCCCTGTCGAGTCCAACCTCAGATCTACCGAAGCAGACTGGGCGCGGCGGGAAGACACGTAGGACACACGCCGCCCTGGGCTAACCGCGCCTCCCGACGTACCTTTCGTGTTACGCGTCAATGGTTGGACAGGCGTCGACGGCGGCCAGTCACCCCGCCGTCTTCCGTTTTTAAAGGGGATAATCGCATTGCTGCCATCACGACTCACACCTGCTTTGACAGCCACACCGCTCTGGGACCGCGGCCTCCGAAGAAGAGCGAGAATCACATGAGACGCAACAATACGCCCGGATGCCCGTAGGAACGGACGCCCGACCTGCTGGGACGGTCATACCAGCAGGCCAGCAGCCTCCGGCGAACCGGATTCGAAGTCATTTTGATCGTACGGCCGCCTCAGAGCTCTTGACACACCGTACATTTTACGCACCAACACGCGTAGGCGGAGCTCTTGCCCCGTGCTAGCTGACGCGCAAGCAAATTGTCCGGGCGAGAGTATTCTAATATTTCTCTCGTCTCCCCTACCACAGAGGAGTGTTTAAATACCACTATCCGCAACCCGCGGACCCGATCTATCAGCATTTGCCGCTGCTTCGAACTAGCCCCGACTAGGCCAACAAGATCACGAAGGAGCAGGGACAAGCCTGCTCCCTTACCCGAGGATTCGGGTAGATGCTAACTTAACATGGCGATGTAATGTTAAAAGCACCACATGGTCCGTGGATCATGTGACTGGTAACAATATCTAATAATTCTTGGTCAATTAATGGATCTGGAATTTCTGCTGAACTTATTTGGTCAATTTCTTCTGGACGGATTTTTGTTTCAAACTTAATCAAAATGTGAGCATGAGGCAAGCCACGCTTTTGTCACTCAATCCAATACAACCAGCAACATGTTTTACTGAAAACCGAATATCTAACAATTAAATCAATCAAGGATTTTAACTTTTGTTTAAATACACGTGCATTGATATTATGACTGTTGACCTGATAAGAGCAAATTTTGTATTTCCTCCCAATTTGGATTACATGTAAATGTAATGAATAAATCTGGACGGTTATAATTCCGTACGTAAGTCTTCGCATCTTGGATGTATTCCTGCATATTCCATGGACTCCTGATATAACTTGAAAGTAAAATGAATGCATTACCAATGTTATTGATGTTTAAATTTTCATCGATGTTTCCGATAACAGCATCTCGTAAGTGGATGTATTCCTCGGATCGTAATTTAGCCTGGTTGAATCAAATAAATCGCAAACGTTCGCTTTCGATTTTAGCGTATATATCCATAACATATTGATGGTACAGCTGACGATATCGAAGGATATAGTTGTCTTGATGACGTCTAATCATCAATCTGTGCGTGTAGTAGCGTATTGAACAAAGTTTTTTATTAGTTTCATTACCTGTAAAAATAAGAAATTAAATTATTAAAACAAAATATAAAATTTAAATATTTAAACACTGAATTTACCAGTAACTGGATTATACTGTTTTATATTAATGTGATATTCATCCTATCCTTGCCAGAATATCTATGGATATTGTAGTACGTCATACGAACGGTGTAGGTCCGAAATTGTACTCACAGTGCTGATTCGACGTGTGATTTTGATGGCTCTGTTGTCAACTGGATCACCGACCATAATAACAGCAACTTCATCTACAGAAGGCGCATTGAACCTGCTAGAGTATTCTCCTGATGGTACTTTGTCAGCTTTAATGATAATTTGATAGTCATCATTTCTTAATTGTGGTGACACTTTTTTATACAATTAAATAAGTTGATTACGACTTTCCAAAAAAAATTCCCAACAATTCTACAACTGCTCTCTCTTCTGCTTGTTCGATAAAATTATGCTGGCACCGAGCTGTCACGCGTTCTTCACAACTGCCCATAAAATAGATTTGGAGAAACTTCGGGTCATCAGTAGGCATCGGCAACAATGACCCAATCATATGATACACCTGGCCTTGTATTTTGAATGTGGTTTCAAAATTACGTCTATCAGGTTTAGAATCATAAATTTAATTACCCCAAATGACGACATTTGAAAGCTAGAATTAAATTTCCATGTCTTGCCCAAAAACAATTTTGAATCGTATAATTCTCCAGCAAGAAGAGATTGTAAAGGTTCCGGTGGAGTGGGAAGAGGTAACAGTACCACTTTTCCTGATGCGCAACACATGCCGCCGGGTGCTTCATTGCGGAATTTTAACGCCTGACAATATTGACATACTTTGACCATTGCACTGATTGCAATATTAGAATGCGCAGAGTAATTTATGTCTACTGATAAGGAGTCTCATATTTTAAAATTATGTTTTCTTGGATCATAGTTAATTTAAATCAGCGTCATTCCCTCTCTCACGAATGATAAAATAATTTGACTATCAATACGCTAAACTATGTATCACAGGAAGGAGATTTTGGATAATTCAAAATACATGATTTACTTATTTTTAATTAATATTCTCTACAATAGATCAAAATATTTTAAATCGCAAAAAATAGCTCTACCATCTCACAACCATGAATCTTAAATACACACATGGTGGGTTTCCTTTAGGAAGTAAATCGGCGTGTCTGTATAATAAACGATTAGCTTATCTACAAAAATTTTAATTACTCATTATCATAAATACTAATCTGGCTATTATAGTAGTTAATATAAAAATACTCGAATATTTTATAATGTACGTGAAGTTAACAATGCATAATTTCAAGGCATAGGAGCACAAGGACGTCAACAGTTAAAATTTAAAAATAGCAAACAAATTTATTAAGTCAATAGTACCATTGAATATAATTGTTCCGGATACTTAGTAATAACACTGCATTTTTACATGGCTCAGTATTCGGTGTAATATTGAAAATTTTATTCGGCCAATAGTCGGTATCTTTTTTATAGTACATTTTCTACCAAAAACATCTCATTATTTAATAATATTTCTTAGATAAATAACTTTCTATTGTAATCCTTTATACAAGTTACATTCTTGCCCTTCCTCTGAGTGAGAGTTCTTTATACTGACAAATTATTTTTTTAAATAATGAATATATATTAAAAAAATATAAAAAATAATGTTTCTAAAACTAGAAATCTATAATGGAAGAATCATTATTAAATCATATTTTTATAAAATTAATATAAATGCAATCGTAGTCTCCAATACATTAAGATTCGTAACAGATAAAAAAATAAAATTATATTTTGTAATTTTGTAGGTATGAGTTAAATGTGGTACTATAGAAACCAAATAATATTGAAACTAGATTTGTTTAATTTCTATAATTATCATTGAAATAACGGAAAAAAGTTAAGATAATTAATTTTTAAATGGAATACTACATTTCAAATTATATTGACCATTGGATTGATTATTGTGAATATATGTTAATTCAACTTCAAATATATAAAGTAAGTTTTTCTCAGTTATAAAAATACCTGAATATAGGAATACATTTTATGAAATATGTTACAAATAGATCAAAAGGACTATGGTCACTTCTCAATCAACATCATATACAAACTGGTATATCATCCTCTTTATTATGTCGTCGTTGGTAAGAAACAAATAAAATAATTGTTTTCATTTAAACTTGATTTTCATATTTCTGTAGTAATTTTATATTTAAGCCTGTTAATTATTTATTCTATATTATTTTCTATGTTAATCTTTATTCTATATTAATTATTTATTATATAATTCTGTCAGAATAATACCATTCAATATATAGTGATCAAAAAAATAATTGCCATCCCATAAAATCATAGACATAAATTTTATTTTTTTGGGTCAAATGAATGTAATATGAAAATAATATATATAAAATCATATGTACATAAATCATGTTGAATATTTAAAATCTTACGAAACCTTTAGCTTGATCCACATAAATACATTGTTTTATTTTATTTGTCTTAACACATATATTCTTACTAGTTCTCAAAAAAGTTTTTACTCTAATATTAATAAACGTGGAAAATAGAGATATTAATAAGACATTTTTTTTAAGATGTTTCCTTAGTGTTTGTATATTAATATAATTGTATATATAAATTTCATTTTTATTTCTAATAGCTACAGAAAATACATACTTTTCTGGAAAAAAAGTGTTTATTTAGTAAACATAATAAAAATTATGTTGGATTTTTAAAAATACCAAAAGTAGAGAAACGGATTCGAGAATTTCGTGAGTAAAAATATGTACAGATTTACTGTATGATTTGAGTTAAATATTTTTGAAAATCAATCACAAAATGTAATATTTTATAGCTTGTGAATATTTAAATGAATTAATTATAATTTTATTAAATTAATTAATGAGCCCGTATAAAAAAAAAAAATACAGAGTAAAGAATACAATATAAATTTTATAAAAATGACCAAATTACTTATTATACTTTTCAGTTGAATGCAAGTTCAAAGATCATTGGGGATCCATTTACGTGATGGTATTGACAATATGTGATGCATTGGTATTGATTGCTATATTTATAACGGTAAATTATTTTAGTAATTAATATTTATTTTTTTGTTTTTGTGTATGGGCTATTAAGACCTTTTGCAACTTCTACTAATCCCTTCCATAGGTCACGGTCAGTAGCGGTCTCGATGTTTGCTATTTCGTTTATCATTATTATAAATTAGTAATTCATAATAATTAATAAATTGTATATTACGAAATGTTTACACTGTTTCAGAATTATCAACTGGCTTATCCGTGGTTAATTATCATGAAAATGACTTTAATTGGAGAATTATGTTTTATTATCAAAATGTACAGTAAGAATAGATGCAAGCCATCTGCAGCTCATCTTTTTAATTTTGGTAAAATATTTTTAAGCATTCAACAAATTATTTATAATAAGTAACTTCAAAAAATAACTACCTATAGAATAAAATATAAATACCTGCATACATCAAACTCAAATGTTTTGAAACTCAAATAAAGAAACAACATATTATTAATTATTGATGAATCGTAAAATTATAAAAAAATGAAATTGATAATAAAATAAAATATATATATATATATATTTATATATATTTATTATATATTTATTTGCGAGTATTAGCCATTTACTAATTTTTGTTTTATTTTATTATTTTATTATGGCAATAAAAAATAATAAAAATTGTTACAAGTCACGATCATTGAATTTTACTATTGTTGTGACTATATACCACGGAAGTATTTAAGGGGCGGTGAGGGGGTACCATCACTCCAGGAGCCAGCATTTTTTTTATAACCATAATCTATCATCCATTTTAATTTGTCAATCAGAAAATTTTAAGATTTTGCATAGTGACCACACTGCGATTTTTATTTTCAAGATAATATTATCAAGAGTTGACCGCGTAAAATTCATAGATAATAAATATTATCTTTCTTGAAAAATCGTATAAAACGTCTGTTGGGGTGACAATAAAACTACCTGAGGCGTTAAAACTAAATACGTCTTTGCTATAAACCGAATAGTAATTATATAAGTAAACCTTCTAATTTTGAAGTTCCAAAATCTATTATAACCTTTTTTATAAACTTCATTATTTAATAATCGAAAACTCGTCATATCATTATTTTTAATTTTTATAATTTTCAAACCAAGTTAAGATAGTAAGATCATAACTTGAAATTTATAGGATTGTGTAAATGGGTAAAACCCGTTATAACTAATGAATTAATATTGGCAAATTCCTACAATATATAATAAAAGTATCACAATAACTTAACATTTTCCTAAGTATAATGTAAAACTAATTTTTTGTAAAGAATTCTCCATAGTTGAAATTAGATATATGAATTCTTACATATTGTGGTCTTAAATGACTATTCTATAAGTACATACTCAAACAACAAACGATTATTAATATTATCAACATAAAAAAATATTATTACTTATCTGAAATTATTATAAAATTGTTTTCAGTTTACGTACTATACAGTTGGTGCTATATTTATTTGTGGTTTGTGGAACAATGATCAGTTATAGCCAGTGAATCCAAGTTTGGTTTAAGACAGGTGTTTCAATTATAATAAGGCCCTTTCACCCACCCAAAAATTAGAGAAAATATTTAAAAGATCAAAATCTACTAAAACGCTAGTTTTACTTGTAAAGAACGCAAGTCCGATACCTCAGCTTTCCTCCCAATACATCCCAATATTTTGTTATATTAAATATCCGTTATGTAAATTGTACGAATGTCTATACACTTTTATATGAATTAATTTTTTGTATTTTAAACAAAAATTCAGGCGAGAAATGTTTTCCCAACACCATCCCCCAAAAATCCGATGGTAATACGGTATTTTAGTCTCATGATTTAATACAGAATTTGTATAAAATTGGTGTGCACTGTGCATACTCACGAAATTCATACTACTTTGCTTCCAAGTTCATAGAGCGATTTTCACATTCAGACATTTCCTCAATTATTTATAAAGCTTTTATCATCATTTAATTCGTTCATTAGAGTACTATGTTTCAGTAATAGATTTAACAATTTAGTAATCACATTTCACAGGTAGAAAAAGTTCAAAAATGTTTTTTTTATACATCATACATCATACAAAGAAAACATGTTTGAACTTTTTCTATCTGTGAAATGTGATTACTAGATTGATAAGTCTATTACTGAAACATAGCACACTAATGAACGAATTAAATGATAATAAAAGCTTCATAAATAATTGGGGAAAGGTCTGAGTGTGAAAATCGCTGTATGAACTTGGAAGCGAAGTAATATGAATTTCATGAGTATGCACAGTGCACACCAATTTGTACAAATTCTGTACTAAATCATAAGATAGTATTTGTATATAGTCTAAGAATTAAAAAAAATTACTTTTCATTGAATACATTAGCCGAAGAACTTAACTTTCAATCATTCGCGTATGGACTGTTGAATAGTGATATTCTTTTTATATTCAAAGTTATGTCAAGTTATAAAAGTAAGGTGAGTGGACATACAAATTTATACAATTTAAACTAAATATTTGAGAAAATAAATTTTAAGATTTATTTAAGAGAATACTGACATAACGTAAGTGAACAACTCAACTTTTGTAAAACATTAGTAAAACATATATCCTTTTATTTTATTAAATGTATTTATTTCAATAATAGTAACTCTTCAAAAAAATGTTGGTTGCATATTTAAATAAAAAAAATATTTTGTAAATTCCAATTTACTATTTATTACATACAAGTAACAAGTATAAAATGTAAATTTATACTTACATAAATTTTAAAATATTTCTTAACGAGATTCATATATAAAAATAAAAATTCAAAAGTTAAAATAAAGTTATACATTTTTATTTTAGTCAAGTTAAAATGAAGTTGACTCAAAATTAGGTTAGATCTTTTGCTAGTACACAAATAGTAAGTAATGATAAGGTAATAGTAAGTAGTAAGTACATAGTAAGTACATAGTAGGTAATGGCAAACTCGTGTTTGGCCTGATTATGATCAATATCCATATCTAATTCATAAGAAATATTTATCATTTTTTCTTAGTAGGCTCAACAAATTGTTAATGATCTGATTCTTTACTTACAGATTTTTTTTAAACATTTTGAAACTGAATCTAAAAAATAAATAATTTTCCCTATATATATTCGAACTTTTTTTGTAGTAGAAAAAAAGATATTTAAATTTTTCGTATGATACCTAAAATTAAAAATTAATACAATTATGATTTCAAAAAATACTCAATATTTTATATTTTATGAAATTTATATAATTTTTATAATTTTATTATTTTATTTTATCACTCTGTTAAAATTCTAATACACAAAATACATAGGTTTTCAATAAAATTATAAATATAACAGTTGCATTACACTCAAATTTAGTATTTTTCTTTTTAATCAATTATTTGTTTTTAAAAACAAAATCGATAAAAAGAAATGTTACAATAAATGTACGTAAGGTTGTAAAGAAGGATTGTTTGTGGAGATTGGAGAAACTTTGCATTGCAGTTACTTCGACAAAATTTAATCTGAATTAGAAAAATTGGAAATTACCAATATTGTACGTTGTACACTGTAACATTGGCGCAAATGTATTTAAAAAAATATTTTAAGGTATTCATAGCAACGGGTCGTAGGCAGTGTTGAGCATTATCTAGATAAATTATCTAAATAAATTATCTAGATAAATAATTAATTATCTTTTATCTTATCTAGATAATAAAAAAATTAGTTATCTGATGAATTATCTTAGATGAATTCTTGAGTTATCTAATGTAATTTATCTAGATAATTAAATAAATTTATTCGAAAAATAGAACTTGGAAGTTAAAAACTTAAAACCCATGTATATACAATTAATTAACCATTCTTGTACAAATATATATATATATTATAAATACGGGCTACGGCCGAATAGATTGCAACGTTGTGAGTTGTGACATTGTGTAGACCATACTCTACAGACCATAATTATTATTATGGATAATATTAAAATGCGCATAATACACACACTACCTATACAAACAGGCACAATTAAGTATATATTATATAACAATGACATTTTGATTAGCTCACATATAAGTTATAACTAATGTGAATGTCATGTATATTATATTCTTTTGTGTTCAATTCGAAATTTCTTAATATAGGTAATATAAATGAATGCAGATTTCCCGAAGTGGTATTTTAATATAACGATATATAGTTATATTAATAAATCCATATTGATTAAGACTATTATAGTTAAGTACCTACTACCTAGGAATATGATATTTTGTTTCTATGAGTGTGCTGTGTGTATAAATTCAATATAGTATATACCTATATTAGTGCACACTGCACACTGTTTATTATTAAATACGTATATCATATACTATAGTTTTGAAATTGTTGATAAATATAAAAATAATATCCATTCTACGAAAACAATAACAAAATATTAATACATATCTATATTCTTAATAATATCAAATGGTCACAGTACCCATGATAGACGACTAGACGAGTGACGACAGTGTATCAGTCATCAGAGTATGCCGATTGCCGAGCGTGGTGTGTGACGAAGCTGGTTAACATTCATTTTTGTTTAAAATTGTGTTTACTGTTTAGTTTCCTAATATTTGATTTGATTTATAATTTTAACATAATGGACAAATTTATTAATCGAAGCACAAAAAAACAAAACAATGTGAGTGAAGACGATCCTGCAGTACACAGTTCGGAAACAATAGAAAAATCAAAATGTTACATATTTAATGGCAAGTTTTTTAAAATAATAAATGTAGAAGACAATGATAAAAATAAAATATTCGCACAGTGCCAAAATTGTCCTAAAATCGTGCATGGTCATAAAGGATCAACTGAAAATTTTTTAAGTCACATTAAGGTAGGTACCTATTTAAATAATAATAATTAATTATCATCGGGGCCTAAAAAATATACAATTTCAAGGTACATAGTTATAATACACTTTTAATTCAATTAATATTGTTTACAGATTTCGATAGGTCGGTACTTATAAGTTAAAACACCTGTGTTAGGCTCTGTCTCGGGCTCTGTTAATAATTATTTTCCCCGAATGACTTGAATGTTTTGATTTTTTTAACCAAGGTTTACTAATATATATATATATATATATATACCTACTGCCTTCCTAAAGAGAAAGACAGTATCTCCAAAAACTAAAATATTGGGAAAATGAGTTTTTAGATTTCTTAATTTTACCTTAAAATAATCAGATTTCATTACTTTTTTTCACATTATACGTGAAATCAGTACAATGTGTATTATTATTATTTTTTTTTTTTTTGTACTTGATTGATTATTTTGACCTTTTTATTGACTTTTTAGGAGCATTTTACTTTAGTATAACAATTCCTACATAACTAAACAGTTAAATTTTTCAAATGCAGTATCTCTATTACCCTATTTTTAATTTTGTTGTTAATACATTGAATGTTTATGACTTATTAATATATTTAGTATAATGTATAGTATTATTTGAGCATTACATTTTTTTTCTATTGATAATGGATAATACTTGTATGTAATTACTCCATAATAATTAGTATATAAATTATAATGAATTGTTTTATAAAATTATAATATTCTTACCTACAAAGAATATATTTTTTTTAAGTACTTATTATGTATTACTTATTTCCTATTCATAAATGTACATAATATAAATATTTGTTGTTCATTGTTTATATTGGAGGTATCTATTAGATCAAAAATAAGTTCATTTTTATTTAATTAAATTTTTTAAATATTAATTTATAAAAAAAAAAGTGTAGATTTATTATGTAATAAAGTTTAAAAATAATTTATCTTTTTTTTTATACAGATAAATCTTGTTTTATCTTTTATCTTTATCTAGATAATTTAGATTTTAATTATCTTTTATCTTTATCTAGATAAATTTTTAGTTATCTTTGCGCAACACTGGTCGTAGGAAAGACAGCACAATAATTTCATAATACAGTAGGTAATATAATATATATGTGCTTTAATCAATTATTATAGAGTAATTATATTAAGTCAATTAGGTAAATCAAATAAAATAATTAATAACCAAGATAATTTTATGATAATCTTAACGTTTTGATGGTAATTAGATTTTAATTAGATTTATTATTGAGTATAAATTATTTTTTATAAATAAAAAGAAAAAATAATTAAAGTCGAGGAGTATCTGAGCAAATTTGATTTATCAAGCTATAGTAATGCAAAAAAAAGTTGCCTACGTGAACTTATTGAATCAAGTAAACATTTTTTAAGTGAGCTTGAAGCTTTCATTCATTTCTAAACACCAAAGATCGATTTGAATTATTTATTTAACAATGTCGTTGAATTGCGTAAATTTGTTGAATTATGTTTTTTTATCAGTTTATCATCGAACGAAAATTAATTTTTAGTATAGAACAGTGGTTCTCAAACTGTGGTACGTGTACCCCTTGAGGGTACTCGACATTTTTTAAGGGGTACGAGTCTGGCCAACAAACTTTTAAATTTAAATACTGGAAAAAATTCAACAATTCAAGTTAACATTTGCGAATTTAAAGCTTAAAACGATACTGTAACGAACCGTTTAATTCATCATTGATTGATTATTGATCACAGAACGCGTCTGCTGTTATACCAAGTACACAGTCAAATATATTAAAATTATATTGGTACGACATTAAACTATGCTAAGGTTGCCAATCGTACTACATTGGACAGGACTGCCCAACATTTGTTTGATTTGTCCTACGTTTAACAATGCTATTACCTTTGTAATGACTATTCTCGTTTTAAAAAAATACCTATTTATATTTCATTATTATTATTCTTTTAATTGTATCATTTTATTATTTAATTAAGGTGGTAAACATCCAAGTGTCATAATTAATAAGCTCATTTGATAAAATGTAATAGATGTTTTTGTTAGTTATCATTATAAAAGTATATACTGTCGATTGCAGCATTTTTTACTAAAATACGCAATGCCATAGCTATTAAGGGAATGGGCCATGCCCCTCCACCATAAGCCATATTATTTATACATATAATCAGTAAAAATAACCATTATGGTGTTCTTTTTATTTTTTTTTTTTTGCATTATATGTGTGTCTTTGAATTTTTTATATATATTTTAGTTTACTATCTAAGAGGGGTACATTAAAAGTTTATTAGTAAAAAAGGGTACAGTGTTTATAAAAGTTTGAGAATCTCTGGTATAGAATATAGTTAAGTATAATTTTATGTGATCAGAAGATAAGTAAAAACTTGTGTCTGGCCGCTATTGATATGCTATTAGTATGCTCTTAAACATAAAATATGATAAACCCATCGTTTAGTTGAGTTAAAACAACAAAACCTATACAACAATTTTATTTGGTCTTATAGAATAACGCCATGCATTCTGTGTAAATCTTATTCAGCCGCAAACGACCATAAATATTTTAAATTATAAATAAGTTCTGTAGTTTTTTTTTTTTTATTAGCTTTCACGAGCCATTTAGGCTCTTTGCTTCTAACACCAGTTTTCCCCAAACATCTCTTGCGTAGGCTAGATCTAAGTTTCCATTCCAATCCGGTTTTAACTCCTCTATATCTCTTCTAACTACATCTAGCCATCTTTGCCTTGGGCGTCCCCTTGGTCATTTCAGATCTATTTGATTCACCATAATATATAATATAATATAATATATCTGATAGTTAATGTATTTATATAAATAAATATTATGTATATAAATCGCTAAAAACCTTAAAATTATTTTCACTGTCAAAAATGAATCTATTATTAAATGGCTGGAATATTTTTTTAATTTGTTAACGTTTAAAAAACAACCAATGTAAATTATTTGCAAAATCAAAATTGAAAATATAAAAAAGGTGTAAGGCTGATAGTTGACAGAGTAAATTTATAGAATTTTTATGAACATAACTACTTCTTATGGAAAATAATTTCTTTCAGTTTCTGGTAATGGATTGTAAATATTTGTATGATACATTCATGTTAACATCGGCTTCCAAAAATCATGACCAGTTATCAATTTGTTTGGATAACTTTACTGCATAAAATTGAAATTTTACTATATTTCATAGAATAACCAGGTTATACAGATATCTAAAATGTAAATATAATAAACTGCACTTATTTATTTACACTAACAAACATGTATATGAACAAGCAACATGTATAATAAATAATATATATATATATATATATATACACATTATATATACATATTATTTTGATTTATGGGCCTGGCCACCCCGAACGTATAACTTACGATGGTGTTTACGGTCACCGCAAAGCGTATGGTAGTTTTTGTGTAGCACTACGACTATATATGAACATTTCTAATTCATTTAGCTGGTGATCTCCGGTCTAAATACTTATTTTTTTTCGTCACACAGATTAAATAATAATATTAAAATGTGTATATATATAATATGTCAATAAAAATAACTGAATGGTGTACCTACTCAGGATTTTATAAAATGATGGTGCTTATTTCAATAAAGGTACTGACACTACACCTATTATTTCCATAAGTATATTTACAATTTATTATTCAAACACCATGTGCCACAGTATTATTTCAATAATTATTTATTAATTTTTCTTATCGAATAAACATAATATATGTTAATCCTACTCATAAAAATGAGTACAGTATCTCCAAACGATTTTAATTATAATTTTTTTTTGAAAGAGATTTCAAATTCGTATTTTTAAAAGAGGACGAATATGTAGTGAATAATAAGGCTTGAACTAAAAATAATAGTTTCTTAAAATAAAACTGCCATAGGTTCTATTTATTTATAACAATTTACGATATTTATAATTGTTTCTCGTTTATTTCAAAAATCGTGTTTTGAGTTCAACCAAAATTGTTCTGCTATACAATTGTATGAAAAAAAATAAATGTTTTGTCGATGTTTAAAAATCAAATCGTTTAAATCGTTTAAACTCCAAACACAAACTAAACATCATTATAGCAAAATCGTAGATCCGTACATATAACGTTACTTCCAAATACAAGTGATAGACGTGATGGGTTCGTTCGGTCTGGGCTAAAAGGATAAAAAGAAACATATATATCATCGCCGGCGGTAAATCATCTGGCCAACTGTTTCGATCCTGTTTTATTTTTTTTATTTTTTACGGCTCCCCGATATACGCACCTCGTGGCATGTTTTACTATATAGTGTATACTATAGTATATACGCAACGTATAATGTATACATTCTGCAGACAGATTGCTTATTTTCGTACCCTATCCCTTATTAATAATCATAAAAAATCCGACGTCTGCTCCGAGGGATGATTTTTTTTCCTAACCGTAACACAACACCCATGTATACGAAGTAAAATATAGTAACTGATGTAGTACCGATACATACGCATAATATTCTCGAGTTATAAACAAAATGTGTAAAGATATCATGGTCGTTAGCCGCAACGTGCGTTTTTTCGTCTGTTATTTGCATGCCACTTGAACACGTCAATTGTCCGCCTAGTGGGTGGGTGGTCATATGTTTGGGGCAACATTTTAACTATATAGTCTTTATTATAAATATACTTAAATAACATACACCTAGGTCGGAGGAGTCCTTTGACCTCGCTTATAAGTTTTTCACTTTTGAGTATGATAGGCCGAACAAAGTAGCTATAACGCAGTTTAACTTTAAAAATTATAATGTTAAGTCGTATCTCGAAATATTGTAAATATTATATTATATGAGCTGTCTAACTATTTATTTTAAACTGTCTTTGATTTTAATGCGTATACTACAGTTAATTTTATCGATTTCAAACGTGTTTAAATAAGTGGTTACTAACATTTAAACCATTCAAATTTTCTAATCATTAAAATTCAAAAAAATGAATATATCATTTATTAACCACTAACACGACTCAGCTACGCCGGGCCAAATAGAACAATGTCCAAACAGGAATAGCGTGAATAACTTTCAATTCGCATTCCTGAACTGTACATTACAAGTTAGAGGAACGTCAAATAAGGCCACACGTGGCAGACATCCAACGTAAATGGTCGTATAGATCGAAAAAAAATTAAACTTTACGTCCATTATATATATTTGGCTGGCTTTTATTTCATTTATCTTTTAGTATTTTATGTAAAATATATATCTTTTTAAATATAATATTAAATGCCAAACCATTATTATGTGCAAAACAGTCATTAAAATATAACTGTTGGAGATGCAGAGATTTTGTTTCTAAAATTTAAATCATCAATCTACATCTCATAGTAACTGTAAATGAAATTGTTTTCAGCTATAGCTAATATATATCTTGATTAAGTACCAAGAAGTTATTTACTTTAACGTTATTATGACAGAACACACATTTTTTTTTTATTCGTTGAAAAAAATATTACATAATTAAGAATACTTCTTTGGATATCAACCAAAATTAAATACAACCAAATATGTAATAATAATTTAATTATAAAAATTTGATGTCAATATTTGGAGACGTAAAATATAATTGTTATTTCGTGTCAATTTTTACCGGGAAACCTTCATTAAAATAGAAGTTGTGTGTATCAGAAACCATTGAAGAACTAAAGGAGGATATCCGTCAAGAAACCACCTCGATTTCATTCGGTACGCTAACTATAAGGATGGAAAACTTTCGAGAATAACTTCATACGTGCATCGGTCGTTAAGACTATCATTTGGACAATATAATTTTTAATAAATAACAGAAAAATCTTATTTTATGTACTTTTTATTATTAAAATTATTTTTCAGATCATGTACCTACTATTTTTTTTTAACTTTGATTGAAAATGTGAGAGTCCATTATACTATATTTTGTACATATTTATCTTAAAACAAGTACCTTCTTACTTTACTCAACATACTTTACGTGAAGATTTATTGAACTAAATGGTCTACTAGAATAATAAGAAGGGCCATCAATATTATGTTTCAGCTACTGCAATAACACTATTAAAATTTAAACCACTTAAACATGAAACTGTATTATTTATTCTTTTCGGTGTAGTTAGTAGAATAGAATTGACATAAACATAAATTGAAGTTGATAATATATTATAGGCAACAAGTTTTTTTTACACCATGTATTTATATTTTATGTATATTTCACTACTTATAGTTTGTTAAAAACTGTAATGGTTCAATGTTAAAGTTACTGTGAATACAGATTATACTGTAACCTACTAATTGTTCTATATAGTGTAATATAACTATTAAAATTACTCATGTAAAGTATTTTATTTTATATTTTAATTTATTCTTATGAATATTTGTTAAATCCTTTATAACATGTGAATTACTATATACGTAGAAAAATCAAAAAATTATGTCAACAGTCTTGCGTAAAATATTTCGTGGTATTTTCTATGATGGATCTAGACTAGGGTAACCATATCTCCCGTTTAAAACGGGATTGTTCCTTTTTTATCATTATGGCCCGTTGTCCCGACAAACTAAGAACGGGACGCTTTTAATCCCGTTACTTCCATAAAAATTGTAAACTAAGAGTAAAAAAAAAAAAATAAGACATGTCATATAGTATATATATATTCATGTGCTACGAACTTATGTGCAAGACTTCTAACGAAACCGATATTAAATACGAATAGTTTACCAATATACAGTACTATTTATACATAACGATATTTGGTATAATAGGTATATTAATCGAAAAATCGAACAAAGTCGTGCAGTAACGTGTGTACATTGCAAAGATCTTGTGTTATTAATGTTATAGCCACTGTGTATCAGTTATTTTTATTTAAATTGTTGCAAGTCGTTAGTATTATTACTTATAGTGTTTTTTTTTTAATGAATAAAAATAAATATACGTTCACTGAACCTTTGTAAATTAAATAATGCAATATTAAAAAGAATATTTTCAATCACAAATATTTTATAAACGGAAGAAAAAAAATCGTTTTCTCGTACCAACTGTCAAAGCAACAATAATTCTAAAAAATAATTTTAAAAAATATTCCTATAATGATTTTTATGATTTTTGTTAACACAACCAAAACTATAAAATGCAATCAGTTCATCAAAAAAATATAATGTCAAAGGATGTAATGAAGAAAATTATGAACAATCAACATCAAGTCAATAAAAATAAAGAATATTTTAAGTAATTTTTTTCAATCTCACAGCAAAAAAAGAATGCAAATCAATGTTTTATTAAAATATTACTCTAATTAAAAATTACAACAATATTAAATTAAAAATTAAAGTTATTTTTATTTAATCATTTATAAATTATAATTTATCAATATACCTATACGTTTTGTTAAGATAGGGCCCAAAAGTATTATAGGCACACCCTGAGGTATAGATCTGTACACGCCTGTGGCTATCAGAGCCGCCACCAGGAAAGGGGCGTATATAGACTTACTTTTAGAGGGGAGGACGAATCAAATTTTTTCTTTAATTCAGTCTCAAAATTTACAAGTAAAATTTTTGGTAATATTTAAATCAGGTGAATCCTTAATATTTGTGTTTTTTTTTTTTTATCTAGTACCAGATCAACTTAGAATCGACTTTTGTGTAGTTCTTTTTCAAACACCTGTGTTTTGAAAGTTATGCTTGTGTTTTATTTGATTTTTCACTAAATATGAACCCGACAAAAAGCATAATTCAGTATTCACAGCCACGCGTAATTTAATTTCGTTATAAAATGATCCACATTAAAAATTTGAAATGTGTATCTAACATATAATCGATTCTTTAAATACAGATTTAGGGGGCGATCGCCCCTTCTTACCTCCCCTAAAATATGCTTATGCAACTGGAAGGGGGGGGCAACGGGACCATTTTGCCTAAGGACCCAGTCAAGGAAAATTAAAATAAGGCCCCCTTAATGTCCAGATTGTTTAAAAATAAAAACCCATTTGAGATTATTAATATTAATATATTATTTGTAAACTATTTTTCTTTATGAAATATTAAATTTTAATTAAATGTGGTAACAATGTATTCATTATTGATAAATTATTAAAAATTTAATTCAGTATATCGATGCATTTAAATGAGCTTGATTGGTTGATATTTGGAAAACTATATTTACCAACGTGTTGTAAACTTTATGTTTACTTTCTTATCATTGTATATTGTGATATTATTGTAATGATTTTGAGACCCTCAAATTAATTTCTTCAGTCCCTAAAAGTCCTTAGAATGGCTCCGATGGTTATAATACATACAACGTGAGTAGCACACTGCACATAGTGCACATACTCTATACTATATGTATGTAATCAGAGCCGTAGCAAAGTTCATCAGCGCTCCTGGCTATTTGACATATTTCCGCCCTTGAAATTCCCCCCCCCCCCCTATACTACAATCAAATAAAAAATGTATACGTAGATTAATTAATTTTATTTATTAGTTATAACTAATAATGAATAATTATAACTATAATATTTAATAAGGATAAGAAAAAGGAATTACTGAACTTATTATAACCTTATATAATAGTATAAAAAAAAATAGTGCTTAGACATTTTCAAAATTTTAGTTTTCGAGTTTTTTTCTGTTGCAAATTAATCAATTACATCTTCAAAGTTAATTTGTGAAGCCAATTCACGTTCTATAGATATTGTTTCTTTATTTGTTAATTTTTCTTGTGACATTGTCGACCTTAGATAGTTCTTAATTATTTTCAATTTACTAAAACTTCTTTTGCAAGTGGCAGTCGTCACCAATATAGTCAAAAATATTCTTAATGCAATTTCAGTATTAGGATAAACATCTTTTAAAGAATATTTATGAATATATTTTAGTAGTTCTAAGGGAGTAGCTGTTTTAAAATTATCCTTTAAATTCTGAGCTTAATTTTTAAAACACTCTAGCTCTGAGTACAAAGCAAATCCATTGAGGTCTTCTAAGTACTTCATAGCTAAATATTTTGACCACTTACATATATATATATATATATATCTCTTCTGATTTTGTATTAAATAATTTGTTTCCATTTGAAAATCCAAAACTTGATATAACTTTTTCTATCTGTTCGTATCTATAGCTAAAATTAAAAACAATCAAGTCGAAAGATAAATAGCATTCTCTTTTTAGTTCTTGTTCTGCTTTTAATTTTCGTTCGTCATTCAGTAAATCGTCAAAATATCTTTTGACAATTTTTTAATGTTTTTCTTCAAATTGTGAAGGAATATTTAAAAATTTAGCTTTTTCTTTTGCTTTGTTTATTGAAAACTCAAATACATTATTTCTGATATTTATTATAGACGATACTAACTCTTTTAACATAAGTGAAGTCGTATCTATTATTTATATTATGAAAAATAATAATTTTTCCATTGCCGGAGACTTAAAATTAATTATATTATACACTATAGCGATTTGTAGGTTAATTTGCCCAAAAAATTTTGGAGGGGCTCCAAGGAATTCTAGGTGGGCTTCACCCCCTCCATGCCTCCCTAGTTATGCTTATGCTCGTGACTTATATACGGTCATACGGGAGAAATTGATAAATTTGATCAAATAATAGTAAATATCATACTGTAAGAGTTGGAAGTAAAGGCGATAGTGATTGAAAAATGTTTCATTATTTAGGATAGTTTCTAGTATAGGAAATATTTTTATATCTTATAAAAGGAATTGAAAAGTAAAAATACATATGATATTATAACTTAAGTTTAAGTCAATGTCAGGTAATAATGGACTGATAGGTAATTTGTGTATCAGAAAAAATGAAGAGTTTTTTTAAGTATCGAAATAAGAATATAATAACTATAAATATAATAAACTATAATAATGAATTTCTTGATGTAGGAAAATATGTTTCATCAATTGAAAAATATCGTATAAGTGGTTTTAATTATTGTTATTATTATTATGAAATATGATTAAATACCAATATATGGATAATAAAGTACTCCCTACTCTTCAACAGACCGAATCACATAATGAGAATTGACCAACGAAACTATGAAACGTAGGAGTTGTTCGCTCGATCTGTATTACATTTTTAGATTATTCTTATTGCATTGAAATTTCTGGATTACGATGATATTTTTCTCCAAGTATAATTTTCCGATAGAATTTGAATTAATTATTTAAATTAATTTGACAAAATATAAATTAATAATTATAACAGGTATAATTGCAAGTTTCATTTTATTTTAAAATTACGTAGGGAGTGCTATCGCACCATCGCACGCGCGCCTTAACACGAGTCGCCACTGCATATAAATAATTATTTTGTAATAAAATTTAGAACTCTACAGCTCTAAAACTTATATTAATATATGAACTATAATTTATTAAATTTAATATAATTATAATAGTCAACTACATACCGTATAAGTTTTTGAGGATCTTCATGCAATATGCAAGCTTCACGAACTCGTATAAAATTATTAAAATATATTGAAATACGAGTATCTATATTATTATTGTTCTGTGTTTGTGATATTATTACTTAATTATTAAATAATATGTATATATTGGTGGAAAATTTTTGATAAGAACTTTGGAATACTGTTTTTATCTATAATATGCAGTATGCATTTAATAAATATACATTACATATAAACATATTATAGGCCACCAATGTTCAACATTTCTTAGAATATCAAATTATCTCTCGGTACATTATTATGACATCATATGATTTTCTAAATATAACTATAAATCGAAAACAATTTTGTGTATATTATAATAAAATTTATTATGTTCATACCTATATTATTAATAAAGACATAGGTATATAAATATTTAAATTCTGTCATTTGCGCCCTTTTTTTTGTTGCGCCTCTGGCATGGGCCAGTCTCGCCAAGCCCTTGCTACGCGATCTAGGACAAATCGCCGTCGCCGTTTCGCCGTCGCCGTTTTGCTGTCGCCATTTCGCCGTATAACTATTTCGCCGTCGCTATTTCGACATAGGGACATTTCGCCGTTAAAAAAAAAATAATAAATAATATTGAAAATATATCGTCATGTAGATTAAACAGATTATTTTTTGGGTAATTATCAAAATATTATTATTAATTATAATATAATTATTTATTAGTATATTTTGTTGATCTACCGTAAAAATATAAAATATATATTTAAATATAAATTAGTCGATTTATTCAGTTAGATTTTATATAAATAGTAGGTGTATAATATTATATAGCATCAATGTGCCCACTGCCCATGTATTATATTTATATAGTAAATAATGATTTCAGTATGATATCAATCATACATTTTTATCGCAATTGACGATAAACGCAGATGCATAGTATAGATAAAACGTATCATCGAATAATAATAACGGTATTTCTTGCCCTAAGATGTAATAAGATGTAGAAGACGTGTAATATAAATTATAATCATTTAAATATAATATTATTTAGTCAAAATGTTTTTATTATTTATTATAATTTATTTCAATGACAAATTTATTGCGATACCTCTCAAAAATGAAATGTAATTATATGAATTATAATTACTTACAATTTTTTTTAACCTTTTATCGACGTCTAAATATTTTTTCAATTTTTTTGGTGGACTTTTCCCCGCTTCCAACTGAGAATAATATGTATCACGACCAGATTGGATTTTATGAAGACTTAAAATAAACGACCACAGTGTTGGATGGCTAACACCCATTTCAGTATTTAATCTAAAAAATTATTAATAAATATGCGTTTATATTTTATTTAGATTTTTTTACCTTCGGTTGGCGGCTTCGGCATAATTATTAGTACGATCCTGATCATTGATTACTCGATCATGTACATTCCACAAAATCGGAGGAGATAGTGCTGGTCTACTTCCACTTTTCGATCTATTTTTACGGCCAATATAGTTATCTTCAAACCAATCTAAAAGATCTTGTAACTCATCTGGTAAGTATTCAGCTAGTTCATCTACTACTTTATCAATATCGTCAATTTTTACAAAAGCTATTGCTGTTATCATTTTAACAGAAAGAGCAAAATCAGCATTATTATTGTAATTTGTCATTAAACCTAAACTGCATAACTTCAATCGGATATTTTTCGTTAAGTGATACAGACATCCATTGATTTGAGCATTAATAAAAATATCTTTTAACGATGATATAGCTGCCTTTTCAAAATCACATGATATAAAATCGGGACACAAATTGGGTTTTAATTGTTTTAATCTATTAAAAAGTCGATGATACGTTTTTGCCTGTTTATTTGGTAAGAGTGCATAAATAAGTGGATGTACACCTCCAATATCTTTCGCCAATATAACGTATACTTGTGCAAAAAGAGGGGGCGCAATCTTAAATGTTCCGTCACAAAACCATACTTTTGATCGTTCTAAAATATTTAAACTACTTGATCTACCAAATATTAAAATTCGATCTGGCCCAGGTCCACTATCGTCGAGTAAAAATTTTTCAGTAACACCTTGAGAAGATGAAAACATAGAATACGTTTTTGGGATTATTAGTGAAATTAAATCAGTAGATGCAGGTGGGGCTGTTACAATTTGTTGGCGTATTCGTCGAAATTTTTTCTTTAATGCACAGATTGATGGTATTGTACCCTAAAAAAATAAATTTTATTTCTATGAAATAACTACCTATGTGCTTATTTCAATAATATTTAATCACTTACTTTGGCTGCTTGTGAAAGACCGGACGTACCTTCGTTGAGTACTATTGATGTCGATTCTAAAGTTTGCGCCGACCGAATTTTAATATTTGTTACAGCAACTTCTGCTTCAATTTTAGCGGCATCCAAATCATGCGAGTGATCATTGATTTTTTTTATCACAGTTAAATCTTTTACATTAGTATGTATTCTGGCTTTACATATATTTCTATTTCTGCACCGCCAAAAACGTTTCTTACCGTCTCTACTTAAAAAGTCGAATACATACATAAACCCGTCATCGACGAAAACATCGCGCTTACGAATTGTTGTTACACTTGTCATTTTAGTACTAACGAGTAACGAATGAATACAAAAAATAGAGTATACAGCAAATCTTAGGCCAAGAAATACCGTTATTATTCGATGATACGTTTTATCTATACTATGCTTCTGCGTTTATCGTCAATTGCGATAAAATTTATGATTGATATCATACTGAAATCATTATTTACTATATAAATATAATACATGGGCAGTGGGCACATTGATTCTATATAATATTATACACCTACTATTTATATAAAATCTAACTGAATAAATCGACTAATTTATATTTAAATATATATTTTATATTTTTACGGTGATCAACAAAATATACTAATAAATAATTTTTTATTAAAATAAATAAAATTATAATTTCAGTATAATTTATTATTCTTTTTTAACGGCGAAATGTCCCTACGTCGAAATAGCGACGGCGAAATAGCTTTACGGCGAAACGGCGACGACGATTTGTCCGTGTTCGCTTGCTACGGCTCTGTATGTAATATACAATGTATATTATACATATATATTTATTTGTGTATGCGTGTGTGTATAAATTAGTTGTGTATCTTTTTTACTGGTCAGATTCTGTCGTCCAAGAATCTGAGACGTGTTTTGTATAGGAAACTATAAATCCGCGTCAAAATATCACTGTAAATTATATTGGTTAGTTCCTTTTTGTAACGATATAATTTTCGCACTTTTATTATTCTCGCATATGTGTAGGTACACGTGACTGATATTTCAGCGTATCATATATTATTTACTACGTTCATATGTGCACGCTCGTTTAGGGATCGTTATTGGGCATATAACCGACGTTTGCACATCGATGAAACGTTTGAAGGGCCAGACGACGCGCGCGGTACAGCCCTAATAAACATAATATACACAAAAATCGTAATAAATGACCAATAAATATAAAAATAAATGTTGTTCTATTTATCGAGAACTCACAGCGGGGGTATTCTCGAATCGCTGGTGTAGACGGACATGGGAGCGCGTGTGTCGAGTGTTGACCACCCTTATATAACATATTTTGTTGGGTAATTTGTCAAAAATTTCCCTCGGGAGGTGTTTCGCGTCGAAATCTTTCTTCTGCGCGTAACTGAATTATTATTCATCATGTCACTTGGGTAAATATAGTGGTGGTTCGAAGAAACGTTAATTATTTTACCCATGTAATATGTATATATAATATATATGTATACAAGGAATAACATATACACACACAGAATATATATATATACTATACTTGTTGTACAAAATATTTATGCAATATCTGGTACCTACACATGCGTTCGTCTTGCGGAAACATACATCCGTTACATTGTTCGACTGATTTAGGTATACACTAAACATGTTTTTGCTTATAAATTTATCCCGAAAGAACGATTTTTCAAAAATAATATGCTCCCACTGGTTATTACAAGATATGTATTAAATATTCAGCAATAATCAAAAATATGTAAAAATAATCACAGGTTTTACACAGTTTTATTTCGGACCCGGATATTTCGCCGCGACCGTTTCGCCGCCGGACTACTCGCTGAGAAGAGAACTTATCCACGAAATATTATTATCAGGGCTTATTCTAAAGCGCAGTTTGGCTTATTTTGCGTATTTGGAAAAGGTTGATGCGCACTTAATAATAAACTTTTGCGTAATTGATTTTTAATTCAATGTTGTTTAGTGTTATTTTATACATTACATTATGATTTATAAACAAAGTAAAAAGGAAATTTATTAAAAAATATTAAAAAAAATACTTTGAACACGAATGTAAATTGTTTTATATCTTTTAAATACATTACATTTTAAATTACTTCACATAGAAGCTACACATTTTATCATTTTTAACTTTAATTTGACAATATATTTTGAGATCATAGTTCTATTTTGATAGGCTTATTTAAACAAAATGCGTAGTTGATAAAAATTCTTAGAATAATCCCTGATTATTATTACCAATTATGTATATAAATACATAATTTATCATTTATGTAATAAACAAATAACTAAAAACATACAGAAGTTAAAGTAAAAGTTAATGTCAACTGGCACTACTGTTATTTTTTCGACCAAATAATTATAATGTATTCGTAGTTAATTTTTCCCACTACTCAATATATTATTATTTACTATACAAACCTTTATGTTAATTATTTTATATTGTTAATTACACTATATTACATAATTATATAGGTTTATATTGGTTAATTTAATTAACTAATAGTGGTGTATTGGAGAGTATACGTGGGTATACGGTATATAATCCCAATTTTTATAATGTACGATTTATAACGGCGCGTGGCGATAAGAATCGACCGGAAACGGTTATTTTCGATCAATTAATTTTGGGGGATTGGGCAGCGGGCAGCGATTAGTTGTACATGCGCAAACCGGTGTGCTCTTAAGGTTAATAGACTATAGTTTCAACTAGTGTTAGGGTTCTGCTACATAGCGGTTTTTCGATTTTGCCGAGGTGGTTTTTACGTTCTTGGTTATATAGTCACGACGGTTAAACCGTTTACAACTTAAGGGGGGCTCCAGTCGATCATATTTTAAGGAAAATAGCATAGGCAATTTAACATGACGGTGTATGTTGGCTTGTTAGTGTGTGGAAAGTAAATGCACATTAATGTGTGTGAGACTAATCTGAAATCTTGATCAGCGTTATCATCCATTAATTTTATTGATTCAGTAGAAACCGTCCCGACGTCGACACGTCGTACCAAATATCGTAGTCACAAATAATATGAACTGCATAATATATATATATTATATAATACCTATAATTGAATAAACTATAAGCATTATAGTAATAATAACATTGATCCAACCATAAATTATTTCTAAAATTTATTCTCGATTTTTAGCTTGTAATTTTTATAAAAGTGTATTCTGTAATCAATGATTATAATTTATAATAATATAATGTACGTCATATGCAAAATTTTGACGTATATTACCATATTATAATCAATTATTCGTTGTACGAAAATGTGTTAAAATGAAATACGTTTCATTATATTATGTTACGAGGATGTTTAAAACTATAATGAAAGATATTGGTTGAAAATGATTGCAATCCAAATATGAACACTGCGTTGACATTTTTAAAATTATATTTAAATCCAAGTATATATATATATTAATAAATAATAATATAATTATATAATTTATACAATTTATACTTCAGTTACATATTATATTAATATTAGATAGTAGATACTAGTTGCCTATTACCATACCATTAATCCCGTAAACTAAGGTTTATGTCCATTCTTGAGTCAATTAACTCTGGCAACATCGCTTCAAAATAAAATTTTTCCAATGATGGTTTCATTTTTGTGTTGAAAAATGTTTCATCTTTAAAAATTTTTTGATAAAGTATACCTGTAAAAGATGTAAACAAAATATAAAGAAAAATTTAACAATACATTTAAATATTGTGTATTATCTTTAGGTGACCATATTATAAAATAACAAAATAATCGTTGAGTTATTTTTAATTGGCCCATGACTTGAAAATAGTAGTTGTGACTTTGTTTTAATTGCAAATTTCCTTGGCTGTCTAGAGTTGCAAATTTTAATTTTCTAGATTCTATAGCTTCTTTTGGAGTTAATTCTTTTATTGTTGAGGGACATTTTATTTCAATTATACCATTATTATCTATAAGTTCATCAGGACTTGCTGCTAAAAACGGTAGATGCTCACATATGAAAAGTCCAGATTCTTGAATTTTAAATCCTGTTGATTGTTCAAACTTTGCCTTTGCAAAAGGTTCGCACTCAATACCATATCTCGTATGCTCATTACCACAAAAGGTTTTATACAATATTGATATAACTGTATTGGCTCTAGAAGTCGATGGTCGAAGTTTACAAATTTTTCCAAAATTCGATGCGGTTAATCTAATTTTTCTTTCTTTGTGCCATAATTCGCATTCCGATTGAAGTGTAGTCGATTTTTCTATAAATTTAATTTCATCGATATTTTTAATTATTTTATTGTTCATATATTTCAATTTCTTTTTTTCGTAATCATTTCCATCCATATCTAGTTCTTCACACATATTTTCTTCGCATTTTCCATAGTCATCATCTGGTAAGTTATATTTAGTAACTCGTCTACTTCTTGATTCAAATAAAAGTTTTCTTTTCATTTTACATATTTTTTTCTTCTGTTTTGCACTTATAAAACGCTTCGTAAAATCACCAGGACTAATATTGCAAATCTTTTTATGCAAAATGCTAATACATTTTGGTCCTGTATTATAAGATAACACTGCAGCTGTACATTGCGCTTGATATGACCCTTTATGAGAAAAATGTATTCTTTCGTCACCTACAAATTTAGCAACAATACTATTGTAACCTTCGACCGAATTATTGTTGACATTATATATTAAACTTGAGGCATGATGAGCTAATAAATTTCTCGCATATAAAATATCTGTCCAAAGCCCAGATTTTTTCATTTCTAAAACATAATTTTTACTATTTTTTTCCTTCTTTTTTTACAAAAGTATGTTGCACAATTTTCATGATTTCCAAAAACATGATATGGGCCATTCATAATATCATGTTTTAATAAATTCATTTTTTCATTATGTGTTCCATCACTATTCTTTCTATATTCAATTACCTGAGTAATTGCACAACGAAGTTTTTGTAAATTATTTCTCAAAGTATTTCTCTGATCTCCGGGTACAATTTTTCCACTACTACATTTTCTTTTTCCCGCAATATCACGCATACGATTTATATATTTACGCAAAACATGGTTTTTGCATTCAATTTTTTGAATTAATACATCAGGACCATAAGATTTAGCGAGTAGTAATTTTTTACTAAACACTGCTATCACCATCACCGATTAGTTTATTATATATAATATTATGCATTGCTATACTTTCTTTGAAGCCCTCAACTATAATATCAGATTCCATAGAAGTAGAAGTTGAAGTCCAATTTTTATAGCACTTGTGTTCACGAACTATATGGTTTGTTTTTAAGGCTTTATCACATATGGCACAGTACTTATTGCGGACACTCATAAATAAACATTTTTTTGTTCTATACCCAACAATTGATGCTACACCAGACGAAGCATTGTAATTGGATTTATAGTATCTTTTGGACCAGGCGCCATCAGCAACAACAGTTACCAAGTCGACCTTGGTCATCTACGTCCCCATTTTGAACAGCGAGTTTTGCCTCCTCAATTCCAGCAAGTTTCATTTCATCCAACGTAACATCAAATAAATGAACATGCAATTTTTCGTGGTATTTTTGATAAGAGTTATTAGCATAACAAGGCATATCTAATATGGCTGTAAATTCTTCTAATTGCGAATATCCCTGGCCAGTATTAATGGTAGCTGAAGTAATTGACATATTTATATCAAGGCCTTGTCTATCGGGATCTTCAGAGTATAGATTTTCAAGAACTCCACATACTGAACATTTAAAGATAAAATTGCTAGAAAACCCATTTCTTTTATCATTGACTAACAACATGTTCTCTGAGAATGAACATTCGAAACCTTTATGCTTTATATGTTGAATTGATATAAAAAAATATGCAATATCAACTATTCTTCTACCACTAATACAATACCTATAATTAAAAAAAATGATAGGTACTATGGGCTGTTGAATGTTATATATTTTTACATTACACTTATGAGTCATGACGATATTTCTTTTTTCATTTTCAAAATTTTTCGACAAATCAATATTTTTTTATTGATATCTTACAAAAAATAACTAAGAAAATTCCTAAATTCCAAATTTCTATCAATAGCACAAAAAAAACCATTTGAAATTTACACCATGTCTAGAAAATGGCCAAATAAATATTTGATAGAAATGTCGATTCTCTACAATTATTACTTTTGAATTACAATAAAAAAAAAAAAAAAAAAAACAATTTTTTCGAAAATCAACACCCGTAAGTTATGCGGTACAAATGAAAAAAAAAGTTATGATAGAACTAATACTTTTCTCGTTTCATTCAAAATACGAAACACACTTCATAATAAAATTAATTATAATTATGTTTAGAACTTACTCATTATTTTGAGTATAATTTATATCACTAATTGTTAATGTTTCTAATAACTCTGTTTGATCTTCTATCAGAGATGATATATTTTGCCTCGAAGGCAGAATATCGACAGTATCGTCCGCGACAATAGTATCATTATTCTATAATAATAAAAAAGTGGAATTTATTAATCTTAATAATTTAAAAATAACTAGGTATATTATTAATAAAATATATAAAAATATATCTTATTAATGAAATAATAGGTAATATTTATACATTAAATTATCATGCATAATACGGAAAAAAATAGAAACTTACCAAAATTTTATGAATGTGATGAATATTGCATTTTTTTTTTCCTTTGCTTTGACAGCAATTCTTGTTTTTCTACCATACCGCCAAACTTTTTTTTTCCATAACGAAAAAACCAAAAATATCAAATAACCAAAAAAAGAAAACAAAATGTGTATACTGTGTATTATATCATATATGTGCACAGTAGACAGTACAGTCTACAGATATTGATAACAGAAAATTACACTATAATCAATCTGGTACAGACGACAATATAAACACTGAATGTTGAAATGTTGAATGTTTATGGATGCAGAATGAATAATATATAAACAACAATACGGGAGAAATAATAAGGTGATATATATATATATATATATATATATGGGTCGTGGTGGTTATTACTTGTAATCTTGAAATTTAGCGCAGTTCGTGGAACTGTACTTGTAGCCGTAACCGGTCGGTCAATAAGTCTGTTTATTTATAATCGACGTAAATTTATGTACGCGCAGGAGCAAGTCAATAATGTTAAATGCCATACTTTTTTCATTTGAAAAAAAAAGAGGTATTTAGACCGAAAAGCTGGACTAAACTGTAGGAATTTGGTTGGACGGATTTTAATATAGTAAACGGTGTTTTATTGATTGAGAAGTTCTTTAGGCTTCTGAGGAGGCGATTTTTAATATCGGTTTTACCGGCTAAGCTATAATAAAACAAAAATTTGATTTTTTTTTATTTATATTTTTAATCATAATTTAAACAATTTTCAAAATTTTCAAAATCACCACTTTCAAAGCATAGAAAACTTGTTAACTAATCAAATTCCGTTTAAAAAATTAAAATCTATCAAATCATATTTCTACAGTTTTGTCTAGCTTTTTGGTTAAAAGCCACTTTTTTTCAACGACTGGAGCCCCCTTAACAGCGAAAAATAGCAGTGTGGTGAGATCATTAATAAGAAATATTTTTTAAATTGTATTGAAGTTAAATCGACTACTGGATTAAATCTATCAAGTGTTCTTATTAAAGAGTTATCAGAAAATTATTTACAACTTTCCAACTGCAAAAGCAATTAGAAAAATTAGCAAATTAGCAATTAGAAAAAATTGGAAAGCAATTAGACCGCGGCTGCGGTGAGCGACTGCCGCGCAGCGATGAGGCAGCCAAGACGCGGCCGTGTGCACGTTATTTTTATTAAAAAATACATGATTTGTATACACTGGCTGGCAACTACACCCTATGGGGCTGGAATGCAAATCTGAATTTAGTGCCTAAATATTTTTTCAAAAAATTATTTACTTATAAATAAAATATGTTAACCGGTGTTAATATTATGGAAGGTAGTCTAGTGGATTTTTAATTTTGAATTACCTGTATTAATATAAACCTGAATTATTTTCTGCTATTTTTGTTCTAATAATTAATATTACCATAGGATTTAAAATACTTTAGTAATATAATAGTATTTATAATCAATGGTAGGCTATTGCATTTGGTTATTGGCAACTATTTAGTAGTTGGGTATATTATTTGATTATAAATCTTTAATAATATGATAAATCTATTTTTTACATTAATAAATTTACTTCAGTTAAAATGTCTATAATAATACATCGTTTGGGGCTCATAACGGTTTGGGCGTCGATGTGCAATGCACACCTTGCACACCCGGTAGTTGCGGTACTGATCCCAGCCTGATCAGAATTAAGTCAGGATGTGGGGACACGGGTAAAAATGTGATTAGGATAAGACGGGTGTTTATTAAAGCAAAGAAAAGAAGATTATCATCTTCGATTAAATTTAAAACATAATTAAATTGTTCCTAACTTAATCTAAAAAATTGTCTGAATTTGTTTTTATCTCTAAACAAATGCTTCTCAATCAATACACTAAAAAAACCCTCCTCTTTTCTGGTTGAATACATATCGTTCACTCTTTTTGTTATAACTTCTTCAATAAAAATGTCTTCTTCTATTTCTTCTAATAGAAGATTAATTAATATTTTTTTCTTCTGCTGATGCAACATTGTCCTATAGTTTGAAAATTAATGATAAAAAATAAAAAAGTATAGTAATAATTGTAATCAAACACATATATAAAATAGAACGTATAACAACGTAGTGAATATTTGATATTATATCAAAATATGTACCACGCGTCTTTTGCGGCGCGTTATGTAGTTCTAGAGAACCGCTATTAGATTCGCGGCTTGGTACTAAAATTTATGCTATCATGTTTAGCATTCGAAGTCATAATTGAAAAACTAAATTGATTATTTCAATTATAGTTTATTGACAAAATATTTATGTTAAAAAATAAAATATAAATATAAATTACCAGTAAAATAACGTAAAACTGTTTTGCTTATGAGTTTTGTGGTTCTCACTTCTCTCGGTGATGGTCATCAGAAAAATGATAGTGTTAAAACATAACGGCAATATTACGATGATCAAATAAATAAAAATCGAGTACTGGTATAATAATTTTCGTTGTATTTCTAATAGGTATATACATCCAAATATTTATTAAAGATATATTTAGAATATTATGGTAAACATAATAAATGTATGTAATCGTATCTTATCTGTAATACACATTATACTAGAAACTATAAAAATAGAATGGACAACGCGCAGGCAATTTCTTAAATACATTTTTACATCGATCAACTAATATTTTGATACCCACAAGTATAAAATATTGAATAAATAATTCAATAATTGATTTTATTACAGTTAAATATAATAATATTATTATTATAACAAATATTGTTTAATAAATTATTGTATTAGATTTTAAACATATTATAGTTTGCGAAAAATATGGTTAAAAAAGCGAGGCCCCGGCAAATGTCCGATTTGCCAGATTCACGCGACGGCGCTGTATACCACTATCATTTATAAAACATAATAACAAATTATTTTCAAACCATTTTGTTCACACCTAAAGCCTATTTATCCACTGTGTACCAAAGAAAAAAAATGTATATTAAAATTTCAAAATAATACTTAGTTGAATAATTTAGTAATTTAGTTTAATAAATTAAAGTAAGAAACAGTAAAATATTTTAAATATTGGTAAATTATAAATTTTATTTCATCGGGTAAAGAAATAAATTTTAATAAATTAATAAATAATATATGTATATTTTATATTAATACAATATTAATATATAAGCAAAAATTGTTTTAATATTGAACTACTTCAGTCCAAGCGTATAATTTATAAACTGAATTACAGTCATTATAATTGGTCCCCAGGCTACAAACCAACGTAACCAATCTAATAATTGACCATATAAAACATGAGGTTTTTCCCATCTGAAAAATAAAATGTTAAGGAAAAGTATTCCAGTTCAAAATTATTTTAAATAAATAATATCAATATAATTTATATAAAATATCAAAGAAAATATAAATACAATTCTTCATTTCACAATTCAAGTATAGTATACACTATAGTTATAGTCTATAAATTAGTTTTAGGCTTGTTAAAATAAATTTAGCGTTGTATAAAAAAATTAACTTTTTAACTTAATAAAAAGTTTAAAGAAAAATGTGAATAAACTTGTAACTTTTTGTTATTGGTGCAAATTAACTTAACTGAGTTAAAAAAAAAATCAGTAACTTGCCCAGCCTTGTATTTATTCCTTCTTCAATATATTTAAATGTTAATACTAGATTCGTTTCCATGAGAGAAAGGTACCAACTTCTGACCAGAACTGGTCAGCGTTGCACATACCCCCCCACATTTTTGTAAAATGCCATATGGATTGAGTTGCTGACGCAAATCATTGACCGATATTGTGATTATGTGGAGGAACTACCAATGCGAAACAATTACTTTTTCTCGTGTTAATAGTACACTATTAATTCCAATGATATTTCAATCTATATATTTCAAAAACTGAAACCTTTAGTATCATATTCTCAATGAAAAAAAGGATACGGATTACGGAACATTCGTTTAAGGTCAACCTTTTCCTTACAATATGGACACGTTTGTTTTTTGCCAACAATACACCATCCACGAATACAAAATTCATGAAACCTACAAATACATTATAGCTTATATTATTATTTGAAATAAGTAATAATATAATAATAACTAATAATTTTTAAAATATCTTACGTATGATCACAAGTTAGTTGAAAAGTAGATTCAATTATACCCTCTTCGCCAGCACTCACTAAAAGTTTGTTACCACACACAGCACAAATATTTTTATCCAAGCTTCTAGTTGGCATTCCTTGTGGTGTATAATACTATAATAATAGTAATGAAATACAAAAAATAATTCAAAATAATGAAATACAATCATAAGCTAATCAACAATAATTCTTACTACAATGTTTTTTAATTATTTTTTATTTTTTCATAAATTTAAATTTTTTGTATTTTATTGTATTTTAATTACATACTCCTAGATGTGCAGCCATTACTGATGCACATATTTCAGCAACATCTTGTCCAAGCACACCAAAATATAATCCATAATACATAATAATCAATCCAAAATCCATCCAAATAGCTGGGTTAACATTGAAAACAACACTTATGCCAAAGAATGCAGCTACCATGATGAAGTAACCAATAATACCAAGTACGTAGGTTAGTTTGTAGACGAAATAGAACCATTTGTACACCAATCTGGATAACATTTATGCCATCACACTATACACAACATGGTGCAATATTTTTATATTGAGTGCTCGCCTTGGCGATTAATAAAACAAGTACCAAAAACATACCTAGGAGTTGACCCTTGTAAAGGTTTTTCTAAAGCTTTCCGCACGACTAGTCCTGTGATCAATGAAAACAAAATCCAAAATACAATAAACCTCCAATATGACATGCGAACACACATTATACATGGTATAACCCATAAGGCTACAGATGTCACAACCTACAAAAATAATAATTTAAAAATATATTATAATTTAAAAAATTAACCAAAATCAATTTTTACTTGAAATGATTTAAAATGTCTTCTTTTCCATTCTATTAAGGCTATTTGAGCGACAATCATAGTAACCATAAGAATTAATAGCATTTCAGCATGCATTGACTCATGGCCTTTATGAAGTTCATGTAACTTTTTATGTTCTTCTCTAAAAATTTGAATTTAAAAATATTTATATTATTATGATAAGTATATACTTTAAATTTATAATTGAATATCTATATGAAATTATATACTTATTTAAGCTCATTCAAATATTTTAATTTATCAGTAGTAAATAAACTATTTTTAATTTATTAAGATACCTAATAAAATTATTAAAATTGTTAAGACCTAAATTAATAAACAAATTGGAATTAATAATCTATTAGATAAATGTATTTACTCAGAAAATGTAATTGAAAAATATTTTCCAAAGAAATTAAAATCCAACAAGAATAACCATGCATATTGGCTATTTATTTGCTTGAAATAGCTCAGTTAAAATTATATACATAATTTACTGATATAGAACTATAAGTGATAGTAAAATTATCAATGGATTCATAAATGTTTAAATGTATTATAAAATTAAAATTTCATTAAGAATATTTCATCAACGAAACAATTCAACTATATCAATTCAATTCTAACTAAATCAATATTAATATGGTTATTACTAGGGCTTGGATGTTTATGAAATAACACTATTTTTCTATTAATCCAGTTATGAACCTGGATACAAATTTGATTCATCTTCTACTGAATAAAATTTTTACTTTGCATATATTTGGAATTTTAAGAATATAAACACATATTTCAGTAAATTTTTGAAGTTTTTTAAAAAATAATTTAAATTTAAGGAATTAAATAAATTATAAATTATCAACCCATATGTTGATCGCAAATATTTTTAGATTTTGTTTGACCAAATTGAAAAAATATAAAATATAAAAATAAATATTATATATAAATATAAATATTTAATATTAAAAGTAAAATAAATATTACTCAGCATTTTCTAAAGATGCATATTAATGATTTTTTTTTTGTACATTAATGCATGCATATTACAGTAATTTTAAGTTCATCGAAACTCTGTTTTTTACATTACACTTAATAAAATATTTTATATATAGTTAATCAAATTTAAAAATAATAAATTGTTTATCTTTACACCAACTTTATATATTTACATACTGCTTTGATACTATACTGCTTTCAAAATTAGAACATACCTCACAGAGCATAAAAATTAGTTAGCTTTAATGCATTGCTACTACAGCTATTATTTAAGTAGATTAATCATACCAAATAGTACTTTAAGCATATAAATCACTGAAGATGGTAATTCACATAATTTATAGTGAATGTATAAAGAACAATAATTGGACAATTTTATACCTAATACCTATATATTAACAATTTAATAACTTGTATGGATACCTCAATTGTTCTTCTCTAGTTAAAATTCTAGTGACATTTTCAGCTGGTTCATACTAAAATAATAATATTATTTGTTATAATTTATCAATTAAATATTAGATTGAATTAAAATGTACAACCACGACTCCAGTTATATTTATCATGTCCATGTCTTGGTCTTATAAAACTTGATTAATACTTATTGAAGTTGCTAACAATGCAGTAAAAACATTTTGGAATGTATTTATTACATGTGGTAGAATTAATAATTAAGAGAACCTATTATAATAACACAACATTTGATTAAAAAACTATAATATTAAAAGCAACTAAAGTATAATATAATTAATAGTCCTATAAAGACTTTTTACGTACACAACAATTAAAAAAAAATTAAATGAACATTTAATATTGTACTTATTACACAGCAAAAAACATGTAATACCTACTGACTAATGTCTATACAACCTATTCTTTATATTGTACTAATTATGTGACTGATAACATAATCACGTTTCTGACGTTTAATCTTTAAAAAATCAATATACAGTCTGGACGAGTGATTGGCACTTATCCGAAAAATGATAAGGTCCAAAATTTGAAAATCCGGACCAACCATTGATAATAAAGAATCTTGAAGAATCTTTATTATCTATGGTACCAACTGACTAAATCGAAAACATAGAGTAATACTACTCTATGATCGAAAATTACCAAATCCAATTATATAATTTATATTGATAAAAGTTATGATAAAATTAATATCACCCGATTTTCAAAGCAGGAAAAATACGTTATACTGTTTTCAACAACAAATTTTAATTCTTTTACATTTTTTTGTTTGTATATTTTCAACAAACAATTTTTTTTTTTTTTACTTTTTTGTTTGTTTACTTTCAAAAAAAATGGACCAAATTTTAAACAACTATGGTAACTTATAATTATGTATAACATTAAATCATGGATATGTTTTTGGGTTAAAACTTTGACTTGTATTATTTTAGTAAATAACCAATGTAATTAAAGAAGGTTTATGCTTTTCTGTTCTCACCATTCTTCTTAATATCCATCTAAAAAACATATCCATGTTATAAATCTATGTAATGTATCATGTATGCTTATAAATATCTAGCTTAATATTTAATTGTATATAAATCTTTCGTAAAATATATATGTTTTTCGTAAAATTTTTAGTTTTCTATGTACAGTATGTAAATAATATAAAATATTACATGTTTTAGTTTTATGTATCTAATTTTATAAACGAGTTGTTATAAAATATACTTTTTTCACCATGAATTAAGATATACTTTAAACTGGTTACACACTACCCGTTTAAGATGCTAGCGTACGCGTTTTAACAACTTGTTTTTGAAACAAATATCGAGAGCGTACACGCGGGAAATGGTGTAACTAAACCTTGTTCAAAATACTGTAATTTGATATTTAAACGTATTCATGTACACATCGTACGTTTTTGTTACTTTTGTTATTTAATTTGTTTTGAAAATGGCATTAAACTGATTAGATATAAATACATTAGATGATGTGGAAACAGCTTGCTTAGTTTAAGCATTACAGTGGCGTGGTGAAGGGAAATATTTTATAGGGTAATTCATTGTTTTGAATGACATACCACCCCAGAGGCAGTGATGGGGGAGCAAGCCCCCCCCCCAAATTTATAATTTGAAGCTAATGCCCCACAGAGCTGTTTGTTACTAGATATTTGAGCCCCCTTCAATATTTTCCAGGATCTCCAATTATGCTACCACCCCTTAAGTCTTGATGCTTACAATATTTGCCCAACAAAAAAATTATATCTATTTAATTTGAACTACTGTAATTTAAATATGAATTACTATATTAAATTACACTTAGTAATTAATATGAAGGTCATGTAACAATAACTGTAAAATTAAAAATAAGCTAATATTTATCATAAACAACTTTACAGCTTAACATTAATACATTATGCCGGGCTTACACGATGCATAGTACTTGTCATTAGTACTTGTCACTCGCACTTGCGCATTGCGTGTAAACAGAAAAAACAGTGTTTAGTATTAGTAAAACCGGAAGTGCGATTGCAAATGCGAAAGTCGTATGAACACTCAAGCAATGAGCGAGTGCGAGTGACATACTAATGACAAGTACTACGAATCGTGTAAACCCGGCATTAAGTGGTCACATGTTGCGAGTGTAACCACGAGTAGAGTCGTGGAGGGAGTAGCTACTTGTCGATAGTAAATAGAACGGCGTTCTATTCACTTACATTCCGGGTTTTACTAATACTAAGCACTATTTTTTCTGTTTACACGAAATGTGCAAGTGCGAGTGACTAGTACTAATGACACAAGTACTACGCATCGTGTAAACCCGGCATGATGATTAGTATTAGTGCTTAGTAATATTTGTGTTATCACATGTACGACGCATGTTGCACACTGTGAATTATGATAATTCTTAATTCAACTTCTAGTTCGTCTATGATTGATGAAATTATTATGTTTGAATTATATTTCAAACTTTGTTATACGATACAACAACGGTCCATTATATATTTCTTCACGACTATTGATCTTGACGATTAATTTTTTATATTATAATATTTAATAATATATTATTTACTTCTAATCGCTATTTTAGTAATTATAATCTTATTTCCTATTAATTTTACAATTTAATATGTATAATATATTTAATATTATTATCATTGATTATCAAATTATGTTACTATCTTCTAATACCTAACACCTAGTGCGAGTGCGAATGCAAAAGTCTTTTGGATGCTCAAGCAATGAATGGGTGCGAGTGACAAGTACTAATGACAAGTACTACGCCTCGTGTAAACCCGGCATTATGTCAGACGCAGGTCACGGGGAATTGGGAATTCACGATGTACGATAACGATTTTATTTATTTATAAACTATTTCAGTAGTAGAATCTACCCGAAACCTCGGCTAAGGGAGCAGGCTTGTCCCTGTTCCTTCGTGGTCTTGCTGACCTAGTCGGGGTCAATCGAAGCAGCGGCAAATACTGGTAGATCGGGTCCGCAGGTTGCGGATAGCGGTATTAAAACACTCCTCTGTGGTAGGGGAAATGAGGGAAATAGTAGAATACTCTCGCTCGGACAATTTACTTGCGCATCAGCCAGCACGGGGTGGGAGCTCCGCCTAGCGTGCTGATGCGTAAAATGTACGGTGACCGAGAGCTCCGAGGCGGCCATACGACCAAAATGACTCCGAATCCGGTTAGCCGGAGGCTGGTGGCCTGTCGGTGTGACCGTCCCGGCAGGTCGGTCATCCGGGCGTCTTGTTGCGTTTCATGTGATTCTCGCACTCCTTCGGGGGCCGCGGGCCCGGAGCGGCGCGGCTGTCAAATGCTGCGTCGCATCGGTCCCGTACCCCCTTAGTAGATGTGAGTCGTGATGGAAACAAGGCGATTGTCCCCTCTAAAAACGGGGGATGGCGGGGTGACTGGCCGCCGTCAACGCTTGTCCAACCATTGACGCGTAATAGGAATGTTACGTCGGGAGGCGCGGTTAGCTCAGGGTGGCGTGTGTCCTACGCGTCTTCCCGCCGCGCCCAGTCTGCTTCGGAAGATCTGAGGTTGGACTCGACGGAGTTGTGGCGTCGCTAGGTCAACCAGGCGAGCACCGGGCGCCTGGGGTCTCCCAAGACTTAACAGTACGAAAGTCGGCAGTTTGGCGGGGAGCGGCGTCTATCCGCCCGGGTTGTGTGAATCACCGACCCGTACGGGGCGTGTTCTTTGAGGAGAGAAATCTCATAGAAGGTGCACACTCGTCTGAGCCTCGGCTCGCGATCTTTGGTCTATTGTACTAAGTAGTAGATACTAAAACTAAAATTATAATGCTATCTATATTGTTATTTCATTATAGCCGTATTCAGTGTTGTTATTTACAATATCGTGGCACTACATTGGATAAATTTTCTTAGTATATTTCAGTGCTGCAAAAACCGGGTGTGGAAAGTGTGCCGCGCACACGGGTCCCAAGGTTTACATACATTTGTGGGCCCCCCTAATCCCAGCCTAAAATAAACTACACTTTACAAACACGATTATTTAATAATATTATATTATTATTTTATAATAAAAAGAAACTTTTTTAAAATTTAGTTAAGGATATTATAATATTTTAGAGGAATATAATATTTATTTAACAATGAATTCATTGAGTATTTGAGTAGGCCCACATCATACCTACCTAAGCTACTTAAATAAATTTACTACATAAATATGTAGTTAAGTATAATATACAACTGTTGTAGATACCTATTTTATTTTATATATATACATATATCATACACTAACTGATGTGAAATGTGTTTTATAACCTAAAAAATTGATACTTATAAATAAAACGTATAACCAAAATAACTTCCAGGAAGGGGCCTAATATAATTACCACACACGGGCCTCCTATTTTGTAGTTGCGGCACTGGTATACTTACTAAGTAATTATTATTGAAGTTATGATTCTTGTAAAATATCATAATCAGATGATAAAAATGTCTCACTAAATCTAGTACTCACCTACTCACCCCTTTAAAATTATCGAACAATTGCCCTTCAAAATCACGGTCAACACGCCACTGATGCATTGTATAAAAGATTGCAACAATGTAAGGAAAGAAAAAAAATAGTAATAAAGCAAATTAATAACACAGCAAGCAGTGCAGTGTTAAGCTATGTAGCCGCCTCGGGACAAATTAAAATATTATTCAAAATTATATACACCACACTATTAATTACAAACAGTAGCGTATTAACGGATAGGATAGAAGTGTACTATGCAAAAGCAATAAATTTACAAATTACTAATGTCTATATTATATATATTTTAAATAGCACATTATTACTTATATTTAAATTGCATAATTATTAATTATACCTCCTATATAAATTTAAAAAATCACCAAATGTGACAAAATATAATCAGAACGCACGGCAGTGCGCCGACCAAGTTCCAGCAATGCCCGTGTATCTTTACACGAACCAATTCGCCCGGTTATTCTAACCCATATATCTTTGTTTCCTCTTAAGATAAACTTTTGAAATTTAAAACACAGATCAATCTCAAATATCTTAAGACGCTGTAAGAAAACGGGCCCTTAATATAATACCATTTCAAAATGGGAGGATTTCAAAATTTGCAATTTTGTTACTGACTCACTCACTTACTGATCATCAAAATTATAAGACACTTCCCGAATAGTGAAACGTGAAATTTGGCACAAAGGTGGTTTTAAAGTGTAACTAAAGGGAAAAATCTAAAAATTTAATTTTTTTCCAAAATTAATGCCGCTTTAGAGAGTGTATTTCTAAACGTATGAAGTAGCGTGCTTAGCACGCATAAACGTTTTCTTTCAAACAGCGTTACAATATGGTAATAAGAAGTTGTTTGTAGTTGACTTATATATATTTATAAAACATAATAATGTTTTCGTAAATTTATTTTATTCAAATCAGAATATTTTAATTATATTCATCGGTATACGGACGATAATTTCACGTGGTAACGTCATAAGAAAACATTAATAAACGTATGACTTTCTATTGATCAATGTATGACTTAGAACGGATTCCGACCAATCCCCTCCAGGGAGTTCACTTAATTTTGATCCCTGTCAGGTGAAAGCTAAGGATAGTGTCATTGTTGAATATAACCGTCTAAGAACTTTGTATAGGCCAGACTTAACAGACATTCTATCTAAAAAGTATCGACGACGAAAAATAAAAGATCGTACTTGGTTATCATTGCCTGGTATTGACAACGCTCAAGAATCTAATTTCTCAGTTCCTCAACAGAAACCTAAACGGTCTTATAAGAGAAAATCTACGACATATAAAAAAAAATAATAATAAAACGTCGTCCACGATGCCCACAAAAATAAATTATATCCCCAAAAAAAACTTAACGGTGAAAAAAAGCCAAGTTCCCTCCCAAAAAAAACGTTATGAAATCTACATAATGACCAAGTCTGATATTTTTTAATTCATAATATCACTGCACTTCTACATTAAAGAGTAACATTCCTCTTTTATTTGCATTGTTTAACACTTGACCAGTTTCTGAATGAGGCATAAACTAGACTTGGCCGCAATGTAGATATTACTATCTACTATGATTAAAACATCAATATTGAATGTACTCATTTATGACCTACGTGGTTGATGGGGAGAAGAAAACTTAGAAAAAAGAAAAAGGTTTAAATTTTTTCTCAATAAGACAGCGAATCTTAGGATATACGATTAAAGCCAGGTCCACACTACACCATGGCGTATATTTTACCAGACTGTAAACCAAGGCTCGTAACTCAATTTCTTAAGATTCCCCAAACCCAGGTTAAACATTTCTCCATTTTTTCCCCTAAAAAAAAATACTTATTAGTATACGTTGAAAATGTGTGATACCAATATTTACCTTATGGTGATGCCATCAAATTTTGATATCATATTTTCGCGGTTTTTTCCATGAAATATTACCATAACTAATTTTTACTATAGCCATGATGTTTATTCTATTAATTAAATAAATTATGTAAATTTCATAAATTTTGTACAGCACATTATATCATTATATTTATAGTTTAAAGTAACACGAACCAGCAACTTAAAACAACAAAATATATAAATTATATGACCACGATCTTGGACAGTGGCGGATTTAGCGTTTTGGCGCCCCTAGACTTAATCACTCTGCCTCCACCCTATCACTTTGCTAAAGAACCAACAGTATTTGGTCTAAAATTTTCTCTTCAAATTTAATTCAGTTTTTTTATCCAAAAAAAAAAATATAAAATATAAAATCTTTAAAATAAAAAACTTCTAAAAATAAAATATTTCATGTATATTATTTTACTTCAGATACCATTATTACCAGTACAAATAAATAATGCTTAAACAGTCACATAATGGAAATATAAATAGCCAAAATGAAAATACGTATACTCAAATAGTCTAATGTTCCCAATTAAATACATAGGTACTAACAAGTTATTAATAATAACTATAAAAAAGTAACTAACTGTAATTATTTTATTACAAATGAAACATTTTCAAATTGTAATAATAATTGTAATATTCTTACTATAGCCTAGAGGTACGCATCATACAATGTACATATTAATATATTATTATAACTTTTTAAAATTATTTTTATTCATGTTTATATGACAAATGTAAAAAAAAATATATCAAAATAAATATACCTATATAAGTCAATAATAACACTTAATTCTATAAAAAAAAGCCGCCCTAAGCTATAAGTCTTTTAGTCTGCCCCCTAATCCGTCACTGGTCTTAGGTTTTCTAAAACGGTGTTTCAAACTGTGCACTTAACGTTTCTAACAAATGCAGGATTATAATAAATCAGTGTGACCCTATATGGTTTTATAGTTCGTATCGCATGTTTCACTTAATCTGTAATTGTATATAATTTGCTGTGTTTATTTGTTATTAATTTGGAAACACCATTGCCATTAAAAATATATATTCCTAACCTAATTTGAAATTTCTGGTAATTTGTTACATTAAATCGTGCATATCATCGTTGTTGTTACCATAGTTTTTTATGTGGTAGTGTGGTACCAAGGATTACCTATAATACATTCAACGTTGCTTTACGCGTGTCGTTGTGCTTCATGTATATTAACTGTGAAATACTGTGTCCGAGTCGACATATTTTTTTTCAATTTCTCATTAATAACAAATTTATCACGGTATTTATTACGGTAAGATTAATTTTATCATAAAATTCCATCTCAGGTTACAATATGGAGATAAAACAAATAAAAATTAATTTTTTTTTGATTTATGACATGATATTTGGGAAAAATTAGTTTTACTATTATTATTTTATTTGTTCGTTTACGATTGTTTTATTCACTCACATTGATTTTTCTTATGTAAAGATTATTCAATTTTCAATTTTCATGTTTATATCAGAAAATCTGATACTTCTAGAACTCAAGTTTTCATTTTACAAATGTTTAAGCTATTTAAACAGTTAATCAGTTTTTGTAGAATTTATTGTTTAATAAATTATGTATACATTTTATACCAATTCACTTGCATAGGACAAATAAAAAAAAATATATATATATATATACAATTCAATTCATTTTCTGCTAAGTGTAATAACATTTTGATAATTATTTTTGTTTTCTATAGAAATTTTAGTACTATGTATACTTATTACTTTTATATGTAACCGATACTTTTTAATATTTGAATTTGAAGTCTTGTTTGTATTATTTTATCTTATTTTTATTTTTTCCTGTTTTATGCAAATGCAATTAATTTAAAACAAAACAAATTATATTTTTTAAGGTTATTAAATTGAATATTTTTCAAATTAATGTTCATAACTTCGATAAACCTTCCACAGAAACATCAGGAGAATTTTGACTAGTGTTTGACTATAACTATGCAATTATTTATTTTAATAAATTAAATTAAAACTATTGATTGGAGTTTTTAACATTTTTTTCAGTTTATTAAAAAGTTGTATCTAAATAGCAATAATAGAATAAAAATATGTTGTTCTTTACCATTGAAATTTGTGAAATAGTATATAGTATTTTATTTATTTGATAAATAACTTATCTATGTAGAAATATATTTTTGATTCAATTTCTTTAAATCTTATACACTTAAATATTATTATAAGTCTAACAATCTAATTTTTTCTAGGTTATTCTGATAATGAATTTTTTTAAGTTCTCATTTTTACTTATAGGTTTTGAACAATGGAGGATGATAATATACTTATTAATTTTTCTGAACAATTTGCCTCTAAATATGATATAAAAGTAATAGCTAATGATGGAGTACCCGTAATAATTTTTAAATTTGATGAAGATATTATTGAAATACTTGTAACATCATTCAATACAATTAAAAATCAAATAATGATTAAATGTCTTATGAATGATGAATCAATTGGAGAGAAAATGATAAATCTTGAAAATTTGTTAAGTATTAAGTATTTGCAATCAAAATTTAAAGATGGTCATCCTCAAATCTTAATATCTCAAAGTATTTCACATCATTGGAAGATTGATTCAAATAAGAATAGAGTAGAACAAAAAGATTTGAAAATTTGGATGGATGCTATTGAATGGTTTTTTCGTGAACTTAAGTAAGTAATAATAATAAATTAGTCTTCTAATAGTATAAAATGCCTATTTTTAAACTATTTGTTAATAATTTGTCATTATTTATTGTAATTTGTTTTTTTATTTTTATTATTGAAAGGAGTTATGACACCATCATAAAATATTGGTTAAATTGTTGATACAAAAATGTTGAGTGTTTAAAAAATCAAAATAATGGTTATTTTTTGTAAGTTTTGTTTCTGGAAATTTGTTTGTGCATTAGTTATGCTAACTAATTTTAGTCTATTTAATTTTGAATAAAAAGAAAATAATTTTCACTTGTGAAAATAAAATATTATTTTAAAACATTTGATTTATTTTTAAAAATAAATTATACTGAATACATCTAATTTTTATTTAATATTTTTAGTTTGATGCCATATAATTATAACCATACTATTTCACATTGGTTTGATAAAAAAAATTGTTAATATAAATTTACCATTTAGTTCATATTATTTTTAGAGATATTTGCTTGTCCGAAGAGAGTATTTTATATAAGAATATTATGATATCCAGTTTGGATTTGATTCCAACATCAAATAATTTAACTATTGATATCACTGAAAAGTTGTCAAATATCAAGATGTATGAAATTGCTACAGAATATAACAAATTTTGTTCTAAGCATAAATTTGTTCGTTTACCTGGACCAAAATCAAAAAATAGATTCACTGCCACTTCTGATCACAACATGGCATTACTGCCATGTATGAAAGCTAGAGATTCAAGATACTATCGATTTTGAAAAGAGTAAAAAAGCGAAATTAAAGTTGACATTAAGCTCTTATATTAAATTTAATTAATTTAATATTCTAATATTGACTTCAATAATCGAGTTATTGGTTTTTGATGTATGTTTAATTTTTTTATCATTAGTTTATGTATGTATTTTTTATAAATTAATTTTTACTACGGTGTATCCAAAATATTTTTGTACTTAAATTAAATTACATTTTGTGATTAGAAGTGTAACTGTGTAACTGTGTAAAAAAATGAATTAAATTAGTTTTTATCTAAGTTACTGTTATCACATAATTTAATTTCATAATAATTATACTGTGGAATATCTGTAGTGAAAAATACACTAATATATGTACCTATGCAAATATGCAGCATAAAAAACTGAAATATGCACTAAAAATGAAATTAAAATAACTTATAAAAATATTTATTTACAACTATAGTTTTCATAATGGTATATTACTAGATATTGCCCTAATTGTAAAACTATGGCTCTTGTCATCTAAAATAAGTTTAAAGCAGAAAATGACCATTTAACATCACAAAATGTTACAGGACAGTATTTAAATTAAGAAGCCATGTCACTCGCTATTTTATTGGGCAGTGTATTTACCTATGCCACTTATGTAAACGTCTATCATACTTAGAGAATCACAGCCAGGATCCTTAATCAGTAATAGAGTGTTCTTTGTTCTGATTTATTCTTAATATATGTCAGGCAGTTCAGATACTGTTGTCAATAATTATAAGTTATAAAGTCCACATTACTTTTCCTTACAACCCACCACCTATGCTGCATCAAGAAGCATTGATGCAATGACCTATTAAGTCAATTAAAATAATATTGATTAAGTAAATAAATTATTCTAAAGGATTCCATTACTGGATGACTTCCCTTATAACATGCTTCTTGTTTCTTAGCAATTTACATTTATAAGTACAGTCATCAATTTTACTTATTGTATATAATTAATAATAGATTGTAAATTTCCTTAAAAAAATAAGACTTGTAATGAATTGTGTAGTAAAAAATTTCTTACTTCTAGGCTGATATGTATTTACACATTTAGTCAGTATGTTAAATTTCTATACAAATATGTATACTATTTACATTACAAACCATGAAATATGCATACCTGATAAAAATGACGACTGTATGCAATTGCAGATGAAACTAATCATATCTATAAATATTATAATAAATTTAGTTCTTAACCAAATGTGTGCATTACATAGTAAGTGACCTGGATTTCTTTGTTGGCCTTGGCTTACTATCTAATATGATATTTTAGCATGAAACCCTATCTCACATAAGCAAATTCAGGTATAACTATTAAGCTATGCGCTAACCATATTGGTACCACAAGATCAGCACAAACGGCCAACGGATATGCCCAAACTTTCTGGAAGAATTCTAAATTTTATTCCTCAACCAGACTTAACTCAAATAATTAGACTGGCTTTTAAACATCCATGTCAAATTTCAGAACTATTGTTAATGATCACCACTGTTGACTTGAGTACATATGAGTCTCATAGCACTCATTCCAACTACAAGCATTCTTTGTTTCTTATATTTCCACTGCCAGTGTGCCCCTGAACATTGAGGCTGTTGCACACCTGTGATTTCACTTATTGAATACATTGTATTATACGAGTACTTCTTGTTCTTCTTTTCGTGTCAGTATCTTCATATTCTCTTCCCTTCTCAATAAGTAGCAATTTGTATTGGCTTGTATGATACACAAGTACTTATTTTTTATTATTATATTTGTTTGTTTACTAAGAAGTTTATTTGGATAATATATGAACAATGGTAAACACAAGAAATGTTTAATTTGAAAATATTTAAATAATTTAAAATAAATAAAATTTAATAATTTATTTTAACAATAATTTAAATTTAAAAAGGTATCATTTATAGGACTAGAAATTATGACAGAAAAGCTAAAATTAAAATTGAGGATTACCCTCCCCTAAACAGACACGTGAAGTAAAAAGTTGACGTCTGACGGTTTGTACATAATATCTATATTATGAAGAATCTATAAACTATAATTTAAAATATACAAGGGTTTTTTGAAAACATTAATTGTGTAACACACATTTCTGTATGGGTTATGAGAATACTCAATAACTTGATAAAATACAAAAATATTCTCTTAATAAGACTTATTAAAATCTTATTCTATAAATAAGTATTATGTCTTATTATTACTTGATATATTATTTAATTTTAAAAATGAACTAATGATGAATTTTTTTTAACAAAATTGTCTATTTTTTTTGTTAATAGTTTGTGAATATTATGACAGGCCATTAATTTAGGAATCACTGCATTCAAATGTTTTATTTAAGACTTAACATTGTTTTCACTTTGGAAATACAGTAGACATTATTCTTATTTTGCTAATTAAATAATTTAATGACATATATTACAATATAAATACTTTAATATATCAGCACTAAGTATTTAATTAATACATAACATGTACAATATATTGTTTTAATTAGTATGTTATTTTATATTTACATTACATATTATGTTTTGTAAATTACAAGTATTAATTCCAGATGGGATAATATAATTCAACTAATGAATTTGTATCAGATTCAATATTTCAATATTTATAATTAAAAAATTACTATGTTATAGTAGTTTAAAAATAGTGTAATCTAAATACACAAAATAATATCTAACTAATAACTAACTGTAATACATACTTGGGATTTTGATTTTTTTAAATTTTAATGAAACAATTGTTTCATAAATACATTTTAATTATAAAATTACCTACTTGTCAAAAAATTAACAAAAAAGTACATTTAATTTTTCTGTTTCAATTTATTTGGAACTAATCCAAATAAATGAGAACATATTTTTCAAAATTATGGTGAGTATATGCAGTTTTAAATACACAAACAAAACTAAGTTAGGAAAAATAAAATATAACTTAAGACTTAATTTTGTTTTAATGTAAAAAAAAAATTGAAAAAATGATCTAGGAGTTTCAAAAATAGGTGCAATTATATCAATAATATTAAATTATTAAAATACTCCAGTATTATTAAAGTACTCCAGTTTAAAAGTTAATAAAATTGATGTTTAAATATTAAGATGGAGTTAAGATGTATAAATTAAATATAATACATTAATATTTTAACTAGTTACTCAATACAAATTTTTTACTATATAAAAAAAAAAAATCGTTTGTTTTTTTATCATAACATTTTATTTTTATAACTTTTTTGTTGTATACCTAATAGATATATTAATTTTTATTGCATCAAGATTGATTATTTTTTATTTTTTCCTTGTTTGCCTGATCCTCTAGGTGGTGTAACTGGTCTGCCAGATGACAATCCTCCATACATGTACTTTCGTTTGTCGGCCGGCTAGAATTAATATGATAAATGAAAATATTACACATATGAATTGACTAATATACACAGTATATTATGAATAAGGGTTAATACAAGAAATAATAAAAAAAAACACAATTTTATAAACCTTAAAATAATGTTAGTTTTTAATTACAACATAAACTTAAATAATTTAAATTAATTAACATTAAACTAAGAGTTATAACAATACATTTTAATTGATTATTTTAATATTATTTTCTCAGTAATGCACCTACCATTTTCTCATATCATTATTTATAAGTTAATATTTTAAAATTAATTAAGAGGAGTAATTAAATATAACTCGAAACTTGACTAAGGAAGGTATTTAAACATTGTTTTACATAAGTACTTGTGAGTGTTGATTATGGCACCTTTTAATTCTAAAAGCTCATTTAAAAATTGTTAAGCTTTTGTAAAATATTTGATTTGACGAATATAAAATTTAAAAATAGCTGATAAATTAAACATTAATAAAAAACTTATCATGCTAACTTCATAATCGATTAATATCATTTTTAAGTTAGCATAGATAGGAATTGACATACTAGAAATTAATTTGGACTCTGACTATATTAGAAATCGTGCAGTTAAATTAATTAGATCCAACAGACTAAAAATGAAGGAAAAGGTTTTAAAATTTGCCCCAATTACAACTTACTAATTAGACAACGGAAAAGATGCATTAGCATCATAGAATTTTATGCGTCTCCAATATTTGAATCTATCAGTCTTCAAAACAAAAAAAGGAAGTTTTAAATCATACTTTTTAATTTTTCATAAACATATAATTGTCCTCAAAATTAAGAATTTAACTTTAAATTATTCATAAAAGCTTTTAAGAACTATATTCAATTGTATATTCAATATACAATTTTGAATATCAAAAAATACAAATAAAATGGAATTGCTTTTATATAATTGGCTTATTATAAATTATTTATATAAAAATTGAAAATAAGTTTTTTAAATTATATTGTAAATTTATTTTGAATTAATACAAGTAGAAATAGAAATTCAAGGCAAAAATGTAGATATGTTTCTTCAAAGAGTGAAGAAGACATACAAAATACTTTAAAAACCGTGTGTGCTCAAGGATGCGCCCAAGAAATAATATGCAGATTACAACAGGCACAATGTGCATTCCAAAGAAGCAAGGGTCGTCTACTTTAAGAAATATTGATTTGAAAATAAAGAAAAACCTACTTAAGACCTATGCCTTGAATGTGGCTTTTTATGACATTTAGATGTGGATAGTAAGACCTAAGAAAATAAAATACTTGCATTCAAGTGTAGTACTATAGAAAAATTAATAAAATGGGAAGAAGATTGTATAACAAATGAGAAATTTTTCAAAGAGTAGGAGATGAAAGAAGATTCCTAAAGCTCTAGAGATTAGAAAACATAAACTTATTGAATGTACACTACCAAACAACAATCTACAAGGTAGAATAATAAGATCTATATAAAAGAAGAAAATAAAGGAAGGCCCCCACTCAAATACATAAGCCAAGCATCTAGGGTGCGAAACAAACTATGCATTAAAGCCTAAAGCAGAAAAGCTTAAAGGGAAAAACAATATCAACCAGGCTCTGGGTTGTTAACACATAAGAATAAAAATAAGGAAACATTTGCAAACAATACAACTGTATTAACACATAATAAAAAAAAACCATGAAGTTATTAAAGTTATTAAAATAGGCTCTTTTAATCTATAATTTATTGATTTATGTATCAACTAACAAAAAATTATTTTCATATAATATTTTTGTACAATCAGACTCAAGCTGGTACTTCAATTATTTTAAGTATTTCATTTAGAAAAGTTAATAAATAAAATATAACTCATATTTCACTAAAGTAAAATTGTATTTTGTTCTTATTTAAATAAGATCATAAAGTAAAATAAATATTTTTTTTTATTGGGCTTTTCACGGGCTATTTGACTCTTAATAAATAAAACCTTTAATTACACTAAATATAAGGAGAAACTGAATCATTCAAATTTATTAATTATACCTTAAATATATTATTGTAATTAAAAAAAAATAAATACCTTTAAGATTTGGAATGAGCACATAAGAGTTTCATCAACAGACATCATTGCTCCAGCATTGTCAAACTCTCCACAGTAATTTGGAGCTGAAAATAAAGTGACTAACTGTCGCTTAGCAAAGAACTCGTAACCATCCTCAACAACCTAAAACAAAAGTACAAATAAGTATAAAAAAATATCCAAATGTTAGAATTTAGTAACCTGGTGAGCTCTGCATATAAGGTCAAAATCATGTTTATGCAAGAATTTAGTCACAACCTCAGCACCAAATGTAAATGATACACCTCTGTCATTTTCGCCCCAGCCCATTGTATCCTAATTATATTAAAATTAAAATAATAATAATTCATAATATTAAAAATTAATAAAAAAAATTAATATTACTTTATCAGGATCAGACCAGAGTAAATCACACAATAAACCTTGATCGGGTACATCTGTAGGCCTCATAATTCGCCTTATTTGTTCCATTGATTGTAAATCAGGGCTAAGACCTCCATGACAACAGAAAATCTTTTCATCTACAATTGCTGCCACAGGCAAACAGTTAAAACAATCCGTAAATATTTTCCAAAGTTTAATATTATATCGACGCTTGCCTACAAATAAATATAAGACAATTAATTGATTTAAATATATACATTATAAAAAATTAATTTAATACTTACATTCATCATAAAATCCATATATTCTGTTAATACTAGCACATTCATGATTACCACGTAGAAGGAAGAAATTTTCAGGATATTTAATTTTGTATGCCAACAACAAGCATATTGTCTCCAGAGATTGTTTGCCACGGTCCACATAATCACCCAAAAATAAGTAATTAGATTCAGGTGGAAAACTTCCATATTCAAATAATCGTAGTAAATCATAGTATTGACCATGAATATCCCCTTGAAAAAATAAAAATTAATAGTAAATAACAAATTTAATATAATTATTTTATTATTACTACATTCAGCTATTTTTTTTTACATTGTATTATAAAGCATTCCAATAAATGAATCTTACAAAAATATTTTATAAATGCAAGGGAATTTATTTACAATTGTATAGCAATTTAAATGAAAATATAAATAGTTTGTTGAGGACACTATTAAATAGTAAGTTCAGTTTTATAAAGTAAAATATAAGTATGGTGCTAAATATAATTAAGTAACAGGAAATTTAAAGTACAACTTGTTTTCAATCCATATTTTATAAAATAAAATATTTCAATGGAATAAAAAATGTAAAATTATTTATAACAAAAAATAATATTGGCTATAAAATAATCTTAACATTTAGATGAAAAAAATTTAATATACTAAATATTGAAAATATAAGTATAACACTTCTATAAAACGTTTTTCTATAGGCTAAATCAGATGGATAGATTTATGTCCATCATCTATTCATATATTTAACCAATTTATACAGAGAATACCAATATTTTAAAAACTATTGCATATTTTTAATCCAAACTCATGTTCTCATAAAGACTTCAATTTAATAATGTTAGATGGATAATAAATAAATCGCACTAGAATTATAAAAATATTTTACAAAAATATGAGTAGTAAACTCTGTGAAATGTGGAATGTGAACATAACCTTAAAATAATAAATAATTATATTGATTAATTTTTAAGTTTTTAAAATTAGATTTTCTAAACATTTCAGGTGTTCTAAAACACTAAAACCAACACACCTGATATTATGCATAATGCCTTTGATATTTTGATTTATAAAGATAAGAATTTATTAAACAAATAAAGCATGAATTACTTTGTTTATAAAACAATATAATTTCCTTAGATATTAAATAAAAACATTACAAAGAAATTAAATTTTAAATGCAAATAAAATAAATATAAACAAAAAAGTCAACTAAAACTATTACTCTTAAACATTCATTTTGGAATAAAGTGCAGTAAAATTCAAAACCATTAAATCATAAATTATTAATACTTATTTAGTGTTTTGAATCATTGGATTTATTTAACAACTTTACGTAACCAGATATATTCTTACCACATATTTTCAATGGCGCTTCTAGTTCCAAAAGTATGGGCTGTGACAAAAATATTTCTCTAGATTTCAAACACAGACCTCGGATTTCACCTTCGGATAGCTGCACATTCTTGCCGGGTCTAGCACCACGCACTGTTGAAAACAAAATAACAAATCAGTCACCATCGTACGGGGTAGTGTTCCAGGAAGGGCGAAAGGCGCGAAAAGTAAAAATCCTGAAGCGTCGCCATCGCGTTCGACTAGACTCGGCAGCTTACCTTCCAACAATCTGGATATAATGTTGTCAATGTTTAATTTATCACTGTCACCCATTGTTAAGAATTGGTTCGCGACTGCGTTTCGTGGAAGATGTAATATTATTCCTTTCGTCCGTTGTCGTTGACACCACCACCGCCTTTCTTCGTACGATTTCTACGGTGTGATCTTGCGATAATGTTGAGCTGATGTGCGCGATACAGATGTGTGCATTTGGGAGGACAATCTGCGCTTATGGTCAAAAGGGGAGCAGAAATGTCGAGTAATAAAAAAAAAGTTTGTTTATGTTGTCGCGACGACCAAAAGGGAACGCCGTCGATCTGGTATATTACTATTGCACCGAAATGGCGTAGTTCAGACGTTACGTCATCAACAATTTTATCCCCGGCTGTTCTTTATTCTTCCATGGCGGTTCCGACCGACTATTTTCAAAATTTGGCGTTTGCGTCTTTTCAACGAATTTTTGATTTTCTATTCCAAAGAAAATATTTCATTTTTACCACGAGTCATAGGAATTCAGTAAAATGGAGACAGCAAAATAATATCTTAATTTCTAAATATATTCAACAAGCACTACGCTTAAATGTACGTAATTTACAAAATTATTTTAAATTATCTGTAGACTACTGCACACGATGCATGTCAGTATAATTCAGTTTATCCTAATGTGTCATACTGTTTTCCTTTTGATGTATTTTTTTAAATTTTGTACCATTGAATGCTTAACGAAAAAGTCAACCAGCATCAATAAATTAATCAATAAAACCGAATTTGGATCCGAACTGCATTTCGAAAAATATATTACTTATATGAATTACAATTAAAACTATGCAACGTTATCTACGTACACCGACAGTGGCGCACGCGAGGGCGTAAGGGGTTGTAACCCCCCCCCCCCCGAAATTTTCTCTGATGTCTAGGTTAAAGTTTACAAATTTTACAAGTTTGAAATATGAAGAGCTAGTATTGAATACCTAGTATCGTTGATTATAGAATATTCTATTCTATTATCAATGCTATTAAGTCAAAATATATTAAGAATTTGCATATTTTTGTTAATTGTAAAATGTGTTATATTTTTACCTTGATTCCCCCCCCCCCGAAAAAAATCCTGTGTGCGCCACTGTAATGCGACCAATCAGTCGGAAAATGTCATTTCAAAACGATTATTCGCTACACACATTGAAACCCACAAATAGTGTATAACGCCTATAGTTGTCTTATAGTTCTGTTAATACAAAAACAAAAATAAAGGTAAGTCGTCAACCATTAATCGAAATACATAACACTACATGTATATAGAGTATGTCGAGTGAAGTACTTTATTTTTCAATAGAAATACCTAAATCAAAACAATATCCAGCTTCCAAAAATAAAAAAAAACCTCTCCTCTTTTCAAAATCAGATACACAAGAGCATAAGAAAAATAAATCAATATTTATTACAAAAAAATTACTATGCTCCACTTGTCATAAATGATATTTGGGTATCGAGGGACCCGGGGTGATCAACTGGACCTATGTTACATTTTAATTAATAAATATTTTTAGTTAATTGGGCTTCATTCATCCAAATTCTGATAATCTAATTGTAAATTATTAGCGTTTTACCATCATATTTTAATATTACATTTTGTATACGGTTATTTAACACGTTGATAGACAGTTGATTTAATTATTTTTCAAAAACACCACCCTTAAAACGTCACTTTTCATTACTGCTATAGCAGTAATATTTTTAGTACTGCTATAGCAGTACTGACCTCCGACATCACATTTTTGATTACAAAATTACTACTATACCAGTATTACATTTTATTGGTTAATTATTTTATAATTATTATGTTGAAAGCTACGATTTATTTTAAGGAATGCATAAAAAGATAGGAAGTTATTTTTATTTAATGAAATGAAACAAAATGCAATACAAAAACTTTATTATATTATTGAAAAATTATACTTATACTATACTTAGATCATTATTTTAAACTTATTTTTTATTAATTAATTTATTTTAACTTTAGATTCATCCTTCTGGTTGAGCAGCATGGTAATCTTTAAAACATAGTGGACACAGAGGTACTTTACATTTTTGACATTGAATGGAAGTTTGTTTTCTGGTTTTGTGTTTATAACACTGTACACAATTTTTAAATTTTTTTTGTCTTTTATAATTTGGTATTAACGGCATGGGTTCTTCTAAATGACCATCATACTTCAATGGCGATCGTGTACGTACTAATATAATAAATATATCGTATAGAATATGTACTATGTTGTTTATCAAATAAGAAAAACATACCAGTTATCGATATATAAATTATAACTAATTGATAAAAGAATAAAAATGGAAAATATGTGTGTAGATTACAAAGACGTGTATAAACAGGCTAAAAAATAGAGTGCCCAGTGGTCCGATGAGATGTCCGGGGTCAGAACAACTCCCTCTTTCATAAGAGACCATTGAAAATATCACTGCTATAGCAGTAATGACACATTTTGGATGGTTTGTATACTACTGCTATAGCAGTAATATTGAAAAATGACCCCCAACATCAACTATTCATATTACTGCTATAGCAGTAATATTTAGTAACTGCCCATCAACGTGTTAATATGACACTATCGAGAGCCCAGGAAGCGATCGTCCCTTTACCTCCCTGGCTAGTCCGCCCCTGCCATTGGGTTAATTGAATCTCACACAAATAACATTACAAATATTGAAGTAAATCAATCTAATAAAATACAATTACTACCACCAATTATTCGTGAAATACCAGACTTAGTCCATAGAATATAGATAATAAATAATAAATGACAGTCAGCTTTCGCAATCAACTTATATAATAGATCGATTCTGAAAACTTCATATTGATAATTCCAACTACTCAACCTTAATTTTATAGTAAAACTTTTTACTTTCTAAAAGAAAACAATCCACAATACTATAACTAGTTCAGAATTGTAATCCGTGATCTACATCCATCAACATTGATAGTTGAGATAGAAGATGGTTTCGGTGTCCCAAGTCCCTAACGTTATTCAAAAAATCTCAGAATACAATCTTCCAATGTTTGACAAAATAAATAAAAAATTAAGTGGTATTAATCAGAATAAAGAAAAACGAATAAAAATCAGAAGAGACAAAATGGTATAGCAATCTACTGCGTTGCGTTACGATTGCCTAACTAATAGCGTAATATTGAAGGTTAGATGGTCATTTTGGAAAAAGAAAATGAATTGAAAACATGAAAAAAATTATGATAGACATGGAATTGGTTTTTTACCAGGAATAAGAATAATTAAGTTACAAAAGATAGGCATAGAGAATAGAGCAATCAAAATATTGATAACGCTAAAAGAATAAGAGAAGAAAACATATTCTAATATTAATTTATTTGGTGAGAAATAACAGTTATTGACATTGCAATATATAAATATAGATATAGGTATTATGTTAATATTATTCAATACACACACCTATTTTTTTTAAAAATTACATTTTAACATAATTTACATAAATATCTACTACTCTGTATCATTAATTTAATTAGTACATGAACATACGGAGTGTAAAATTACTAATATATAATTTCTGCTCACCATCCCAACTTAAGTCATGTATATTTGTATCAAATTGTTCAATTTAATAACAAATAGTCAAAAAGGGTGACTAAAATTGAAGTCAAGAGTTTTCATTAAATGTAACTAATTTCCAACGTCTTAGGTTAAATATAATGCATAGATCATGATATAAAAAAATTATATCATAGAATAGATCACAAAATTATTTGGCTGAACATTAATTGATAATATAGTTTTTAGGATATTTATGTAAAAAGTATTATGTACACAAATTATTGACACAATTGAAAATATGTTGAAGGAAGTATGTTTGAGATTTGCGCCTCTTTTCACATATCAATATGTTGTTAATTTTACTTATTTAAAAATTGTATAAACACCAAACTACAGAAATTAATTTTAAATAATTTGTATATTGAATATATTTACTTTATAAAACTCCATAATTTTATACCCTAATGTTTTTCTAGTACAGTAATACTAATCTACTATAAAAATTATGATAGGTTCAGTTAGTGTTAAACAGAAGGAAATTAAAATAAATTAATTTATATAAATTAATAATAATTTAAATAAATAAATAAATTTAAAATAAACTTCATTTAGATGTACATTTAATTCATTTTTAAGATTAATACTAGGACTAATAAAATTTAAAAATGACTAAAATACCTAGTTTTAATTTAAATATAACTACAAATGTATTTATATTATTACAATAGACATTTTAGCCATACTTTATACTGTAACTATATAGTCCTATAGTTAAAAAATGATTCTTTAAAATTAGTTACCTACACACCCTTTGATTTAAATATGAGTATTTATCATTCTTTTATTCAAGTTGATTATTTCCCAATGTTTATTGGCACTTGATAGTCATATAAGTTATAGTTAGTAAAACAGTACATAGTTTATATAGAAATAAGTAAAAACGAGCAAGTTATTTGATCAAAAATTAAAACATATTTTCTTGTTTATGTACAAACATTCAAAACAAAAAAATATAGTTAGCTACAGTAAAGACAATTAGTTAAGTCTTGAGTCATATATTGTATTGTATAATTTAATTATTTCATTTGGTACTTGGTATTATAAGATTTATAAAATAAGTAACTAAATACCAATATATACCAATGATTTATTTATAATAAATAACAGTTTTATTGACAGTCATATTATAAAATATAACAGTAGTTTAAATTTTATACTTCTCCAAATTCCATATCAAATTGTTCTTTAGATATCTGAAACAAACATTAATGTTTTTAATTTATTAGTAACTTACAGTAAAATTATGCATAAATAATTGATGGCCACATATTTTTAATTAATTATATAATATACACAAGGAATATTATATTTATTACAATCAAAATTTATTTTAATTTATTATTTATCATTTCTGTTAGTACAACTCATATGCTAATATACTTATTTATTTATGAGTTTATGACCTTTTAAACCGTGATTTATAAGTTAATTTCAACATTCAAAATTTGTTAACTTGCCAATTGGCATTCATTTTTCTATTTCAAACATATAAATAGATCATTTTCTGTTAAAAATGTTCTGTAAATTATTACAAAAGATTATTAATACAAATAAATGGAAAAAAAAAAAAATTTTTTCTTGTAAATAGTTATACGTATAATTTACATAATTTGGTAGATAGAATAACCAACATGACTGAAAAAAAGTACTTATATTTTTTTTTTTATTTATTTCGAAAAAAATATATACAATCTGTTATTTAAAACAATAAGTAAATTTGATAAAATAATATATAACAATAACATGATTAATATGAGGAGGAAATTGTTCGTTAACACCTCAGAATACTTTGTTTTTATTATTTTTTTTTTTATTTTATTGCATATTAATTTTTATATAATTAATAAAGTAAATCTCTTGACCAATTCCTTTTTAGCCGACGTTTAACATTACCAGGGAGAGATATGGATGACATATTTTGGATGAGAGAATTTGGGTGACTTATTAATTTGGTGTGGAAACGTTTGTAATGTATTTTTGCAAGTTCCTTGACGGTGGGTATTTTTAGATCTTTGTGAAGAGATTCATTTGTGATGAACCACGGGGCTCCAGTTATGATTCTATGACTAATAGACTGAAAAGCTTGGATGGGTCATATATTAGAGGATTTTGCGGGACCCCAAATTTGTATGCCATATGACCAGTCTGGTCTAAGTAGATGGAGATGTGTGTTTGCCTGCTTGCGCTTGAACTTGGTATGTTGTACCCATGTGAGGCACTTATCTAGAATGATTCCTAAGTATTTGGTTGAGGGTTGGATTGGAATTGGTTAATTGTTAATTTGAAGTTGTGTGCAGCTATATGGTCTTTTTCAGATGTTAAAATCGCGGTATTGTCGATAAATGTAGGTAGTAGGGATTTTCTAGAGGTTGGCATATCGGCTGTCTATATGTTATAAAGTATAGGTGAGAGGTTACTGCCTTGGGGGACTCCTGCTATTATTGGTTTCATGTTAGAGTGCGAGTTGGAGTGGCGTACTACGAATGTACTGTTTTCTTAATAAAATTTTAGAATTAAATAATAGGGAGCCGGTAGAAAAAGCTTCAATTTGTAAAGGAGATCTTCGTGCCACACATGATCGAAAGCTTGGGTAATGTCTAAGAATACTCCTGGACAGTATTGTTTGTTTTCGAAGGAAGTGATAATTTTGTCCGTGATAAGGTGAATTTAATGAAGTGAATTGTGGTGAGTACGAAAATTACAACGAAATTACTTATAGTTACTATAGTATATAATACATTTTATATAATTTATAATTGTTATACAGTGTCCCATAAGTCCAGTATCACCCTTAATATCTCCACGGGAAATCAATATATTTAAAAGCTGGTTTTTTTTACAATACTTAGTATGGAAATTCTGGTTGAATGGTATAAAATTCAATTTTTTTTTTAAAAAAAATTCAAAAATTCAAAAAAAAAATAAATGCATTTAAGAATTCTCAATTTTTAAAATAGCAAGTTAGAGCAAGTTGTTTTTGAATAATTATAATAATAGTTGTTACCTAGGGAAACACAAATTTTCTCGATTTAATCAATCTCGATTGGAATGCTGATTTTTTTTATGGCAATTTGTAAATATCTAATTATTAGTGGAGCTTTTAGGAAACATTAAAATTAAAATTTATATAATATTTTTAAACATGATTGTTAATAGAAAAAAAAAATGATTTTATTACATAAAAACGAAAATAATGCATTATATTTTTTTATAAATGTTCGAAGTGACCTCCATTATTTGTAACACAAAGCTGAAGTTTTTGGACCCAAGCATTTTTAACATTTTCTAAAGTCTCGGGTAAAATATTTTGAATATTTTATTAAATTTTGTCACGGAGATCAGGCAATGAATATGACGGATACACAAGATTTTTCAAATAACACCATAAAAAAAAATCCATTAGTGTAAAGTCGGGCGACCTAGGTGGCTAAAGCACTGGATTATTGAAATGTGAAACAGTTAACTTTTTTGTTATAATTATTCAAAAACATAACTTACTCCAACTTGGTCAATTTTTATTCAATTTTAATATATATATATACATATATTTTTAATTGTTTTAAAAAATTCGCTTAAGAAAATGGCTACCTTAAAAATTGTAAATTCTTAAATGCATAAAATTTTTTTTAAAAAAAAAATTGAATTTTATGCCATTCAATCAGAATTTCATACTAAGTATTGTAAAAAAAAAACGACGTTTAAATATATTGATTTCCCATAGAGATATTAAGGGTGATATATTACTTATGGGACATATTGTATGATACAATATCATGGAAATATTTTATACTAATATTTGAATCCAATAATAACTATAAAAGGGAATAGACTAAGTCAGTTATAAAATATAATAAGTTATTTAGAATTGAAATGTAAATATTTCATTATTTTCCAATTAATAATTTAAGATTTATTTGTTATTATAAATAAGGTTTTAATATTTTAACCTAGAGTAAATTTGATAATACTTAGAGACTAGGATAAAATACAAGTAATATATATTTAATTAATTATAATTAAAAAGGTGTCAACTAATACAATTTTTAAGTAGCTACATAGAACTAATTAAAATAAAATAAATTAAAAGTACTAATAAACGATATCATAGAATTTATGAAGCATTCAATATGTATTTTTGTTCACTGTATCGTTGTAGTTAATATTCATTACAAACCTGACCATCCAGTATATAATAAAATTTACAGTGACCTTTTACCATATTATTTAGGTATGTAATGACTTTCTAAAGGTTGTAAGTTATAGGTGATAATAATAAAGCCATAATAATTTTTAAGATAATGAGGGTACTTTAAATTTCAATTAAACCTGTAAATATTGTATCATATTATAATTCTAAAGTAAATGAAAGGCAATATGTTAACAGTAACATGTTATGTTATATTATGTATGTTAACAGTAACATATATAACATAACCAACAACCAATCACATCCGCTATTAAGCAATTACTAAAACATAACAGTAATAAACTAATACTAATATTTACACACAGTTATACGGTTTTCACATCTTTTGTAATTATTTAAAAAAAAACATTTAATATGTTACATGTTAAAAATATATCTCTATGTCAGCAAAATATTATTTTTATAAAACTCAATGTTTTATCTCCAATAATTATAGATTTATATAAATTATGTTTTATAAGAATAATTAAAATTTACCTTTTTGGATTTTAATTTTTTCATTAAAGCAATATCTTTAGCTAAATCATTCAATTCTGCTTCACTAAAAGTTTGTTCTCGTTTCTTTTTTTCCTTGGCTTTTCCTTCTAATTCCATTTGTTTACGAAGTTCTTTTTTCTTTTTACGTTTTTCTCTTTTTTCAAGTTTTTTCTGTTTTGCATCAGCCCATGCAACTGTTTGTTTTAATCCTTTCTTATTTTTAATTTGTCCTGGCCAAATTCCAGTTTCTAAGTAATTTTTTAATTTTTTCTGGCGTGATTCTTCTCTTTCATTATTTCTAAATTAAAGTAATTACAAAATACACAATAATTCAAATACTAATTAATTTGTTTTTTTAATTAACTCTAAATAGATAACATAAAACAACTTACTGGTATTTAATAGAATTGAAATCAATTTCAACTGGAATAAAATTATTTATAACTTTATTTTTTAATTCTGGCATCTTTGGAAGTCGTAATAGACCAAAACTAGTTGCAAGTTTACCAAATTCCAAATCTATAGACAAAAATGTATACATAAATATTATAAATATAGTATAATAGTAAACTAAATAAATGAAAATAATTGCATAAGTCATATTATGTATAAACTATGCTTTATCTAGAATAAAACAACAATATACATTTTCATAAATACAGTATTTCATGATAACTCATACATTGTTTAAAAAGAAAATCAGAACCATAAAAATTGAAAAACTAGGCATTGATAAAGTCAAATTGCATAGAAAAATTAGGAATTTTGATCATTATTTTAGTCTCAGTGGATCATTAGTAAAATAAATGCATTACATACCTTTTATACGTAATAATAAATGACATTCATGTTTTGAATATGCTTGAATATAAGATACAAATGCTTTGTTAGCTTTATCAAATACTGTTCTATCTTTGAGTTGACACTTTCTAACTTTTGCTACAACTTGATCTAAATTGTTAATCTCTAATTCAGGTATCAATTCTAAAATTACCTGATAAAATTGATATACATGATATTCTTAAACAAAATGAAAAAATGTAAATGTATATTTTACCTTCTGATTTGAATAAATAAAATGTACATAGGCATCTTCATTTGGCATCAAAATAACTAATGATGATCCATTTTTACCAACTCGAGCTGTTCGACCAGCACGATGTACAAAAGAAGAAGCGTTACTAGGGGGGTCATATTGAATTACCCAATTTACTTCAGGTATATCAACACCACGAGCCATTACATCAGTACATAGCAAAATACCTAAAACAATATGAATTATTTAAAAATATGTTTATTTAAGAATATGAAAAAAACTATTTAAGTTCACATTTAAAAAAAACATAATATTATTACTGCAATAATTTAAAAGAGATCAAAGATTGTTTATATTATATAATTATTATGAATGATTTATATTGTTAATTTTACACATACAAATAAATAAATCATAAAATTATTTGAATCAATTAATTTAAGTCAGGGTAGTTCAACCCGTAGCTCGTGGACCAAATGTGACCCTTGAAACTTTTTTTAGGTCCCTTCTATAAGAGACTCCCTTCCAGCGGGCGCGCCATTATTTAAAACAAGAGTAGTCGCGCGTTGTACATTTTACAACAGTGCTAATATTTTGAGATAATCGTACATATTATATCTAATAATATAAAAAATAAAATAAAAATGTATATATTACATAGTGATATAAAACAATATTAACAATTTTTTGTTTTTATTACCACCACAAAAATAAAAATTACTAAATAATAACTCAGGTACACAGAACGACGCGTTTTGTGTTTTACGTGGGTATACGGAATGGCGCGTGTTGTGTTTTGCGACAATACTATCAATACTTCGTCGATTCTCTGTAATAAAGTGAACTGAAACACTTAAAAATAGTCTAAAACGTAGAAAATAACATTTCGGAGGAATACCCATGTCCCCCGACAAGATAAAAATTGAATATAAGTTGAATAAGCAAATAGATATAAAACTGTTGTATTATTTACAACAGCGCGCCCGCTGGAAGGTTAAAAAAGTCACAATTTTATTAAAACAAAATAATTTTATGTTCGTATACTTTTTATGTTTTGTACATAAAACTACGTAAATGTTTTTGTCTACATGTTTTGTAGGTAGGTATATATACAATGAGTAACATCCAAAACCATGATTGAATTCAGCTCACTATGTAAATATGTAAGTATTGTGTTAGTGAATCAAAATTCATGTGGTGGAAGATCATAGAAGTTAATTATCGTGCCACCTAATAATCATTATTAGGTGGAAATTATCGACTGTGTGCTTAACTGTATAATAAAACTATTATTTTTTTATTTTTTTGGCAGCCCCTCCCTCCCTGTAATCGTATATAAGTGTGAATTAGCTCACCAACTTAAAAAGATTGGATCATCTTGATCTAAGTTACAATAAATAATCTGTTAAACATATATAACCAAACAAAGTTTACTAATTGAATTAAAATACTTATTTTATAAAAACATACATTATATATTAAAATAAAGAAATAAAACAAACAATACTTTGTTAAAAAAAAATTAATTTTATTGACAGTTCTAATTGTTTGATGTTTTCCATAGTTTGTAACATACCATTTCAGAATAATATTATATGTTTTATTTTACAAGAATAAAACAATATAATTAAATTAAAATAATATTTATAATTACCTTTCTCTGCTTTATAAAATAGTTCAAATATTTTGTAACGTTTATTATTCATTTTTCCATGTAAACTGAATAAATTAATTTCAGGAATCAAACTGCAATATATAACAATTACATATGGTTACAATTTTATAATAAATAATATTGGGACAAAAATGGTTAGAATATGTACTTTTTTAAGATAATTGAAAAGTATTCAACACAGGCACATGTTGATAAAAATAACATATACTTTGAATTTAAACCATTTTTTTTTAAAAATGTCACTAAAAATGCTAATTTTTTATCAGCTTCACATATAGTATAATAATTTTGTAAGGCTAAAGGTGTAGATATAGATTCAACTTGATTGCTAAAAATAAAAATATTAATATACATTTATTTTAATTAATGTAAGACAGTTATTACAAATTAAAATACCTTTTTGGGTTCAAACAATGTTTTTCCTTGACTATGACCATAATAGGATTTCTGAGTCCAGCTTTAACTAACAATGCTACTTGTTTAGTTTGAGTAGCTGAAAATAATCCAGTTCTCCTTTGTGTAGGTAAATATTGTAAAACAGTATTTATAGATTTTTCGAAACCTAATTCTAATAATTTATCAGCTTCATCTAATATCAACATTTCCTATAAAAAGTTAAAAATTATTCAATAATTCTAAAGAAATTTTAAGTGTTCATACATACTAATGATTTTAATGATTTATGCAGATGAAAATTTGGTATTTTCCTGGTTAACAAATCTTCCAATCGCCCAGGAGTAGCTACTATAATATTTGCACCATTTTTATTAAATGTTTTAACATCAGTTTCAATTGGATTACCACCCAAAGTTAACATTTGTGTTATGCCTTCAATATTATTCAAAAATTCAGACAAAACATGACTAGTTTGAGTAGCTAATTCTCGAGTTGGAGATATAATTAGACCTCCTACTTCATGTTTTTTTAAAGGATCACTACGTTTCTAAATAATAATTTAGTAGGTATATACTAATAGTTTTATAAGTACTTGGTATATACAATAATAATATAAAACCTAAAAAAAAAATAAAAGTAGTTCAACTTACTAAAATTAATTCCAACATTGGTACTAGAAAAGCCAATGTTTTCCCACTACCTGTGACAGCTTCTGCAGCAACATCTTTTTTTTTTTCTAAAAAATTCTTTATAGATTCAACCTAAAAAAAAATATAGCTTGATTTATTATTTATTAAAGAAGTATAATTGAACATCTTAATAATTTGTACATTTACCTGTATTGGTGTCATGCATTTAAACTTAAAGTGTTCTTCGATGGTTTTTAATACTGGGTCTGATAGATTTAAAGATTTCCATTCTAAAGATGGAGCTGAAGCCATACTGACAAATATTATAAAAATAAATATTTTATTTTTTTAGTAACGTCATGTATATTTAAAATCGGTGATCACGGCAGTATTATTAATATTAATATAATTACTAACATAAATTTAAATTTATTATATTATAGATACATCACGTGTTATTAAACACATTTTTATCACATTATCATTTTTTCTTATCAGTTGTGTAAATAGTAATGCATGCAAACCTAACTCACACTCCTACGACACGAAATGACTAAACATAAGGGTTGCAAGATTTCAAAATTCAAAATATGGGACTAAAAAAATGTATATTCAAAATACAATGAAACCTCCCTTAACGGACACCTCTTAATAGTGACACCTCCAAATAATGAATGAAATTTTCACGGTACTCATTTTATTTCACATCTTAATACCAGACGAAATTTTAATGACGGAGAGTGTCCAATATTTAGAGGTTTCGTTGTATTACCATGATGATGCTAGACTTTTTAGTTTTTTTAATGAAATTATCATGAATTACTAATTAATAAACTATAGGACAACACTTACTTAATATTTTTACCTCTTTCAACAAATTAATTGTTTTTAAAAATAATAGAAGTTTTCAGTATATTTCTATAGTAATAGATAATAAAAATAAAAATTAAATTAAAAATGTTAACATATTTTATCTAAACAATATTTCAACTGTATAGACATAAGTACCTACTTATCAAAGTATAAAATAGAATAAAAATACAAATAAAAATAAATTTTTAAACTTTTTTAATAAAATAAAAAAAGAACAACCCTGTTTTAGTATTTTATTTTTGGTAATACCTAGCTAATAGAAACAAAATCTTAAATAAATATCATATTCATCTTTATAAAATATGAATATACTTTACTTTGCATAATTTAAACTTACAAAACTAATTGGTTATTAATATTCATGGTGTATTATAATATTTATTAGTAGAATGAATCTCTTTTAATAACGATTGTTTTCCAGGGCCGTCCCGAAGGAGGGTTCTAGGGGGTGTCCCATTTCAATGCAAAATATGTATATGTCAGTTGGCATATTGATACATTAAGTATTTGAGTTGGCACTCGGAAAATTATAATTTTTTTTATACAATTTATAAATAACTAGCTGACCCGACAAACATTTTTTTGTCTTATAAATTATTTCTAGAGAATATTTTGCTGGAAAAAAATAACTAATTTAATATAAGTGTGTGAGAATATGGTATATAAGTGGAAGAGGTATGGAGTATTGTGAAGGGAATATAAAAATGAAAAAACATTAAACATTAATTTTTTTAATAATTTATTAAAATTAATCCTTTAAAATTATATATATCACTAATTATGATAATATTAGTAAAAAACAATATCAATCTCTTAATGCAACAGAGTATACAATATGTTTTGTTATCCAATCTTTCGCCAACACAAACTGGATGGTTCGAGAGCACGCCATATATAATTGTCCATGTGAAAAACATGATGTGCTCAAATCTAAGACACAGACAGACATCTTTTGGTCTTGAGACTTATTGATAGTTATTGCAAATGCTAGTAATATATTTTCACCTCGTAATTTGCCATTTAAAATTATGGTTTCGATAACATTTTTCATTAATTTTTTAATGACTAATCGCGTGCCGTTGCACAACCGTGTAGGTTCAAATTACGAAGCAAAATTACTGGAAATCCAACCTTCAATTGTAAATTATGCGGTGACATGCCTGGTAAATCCAAGGAGTTTAAAAACTCTGTTGGATAATTTACCTAATTAACTAACGTAACCCTAATAGCTACAGTAACATAGCAAACTGTACGAATAAATTTGAATGACACTAAGTTTCCTGATAACAAATTTTGTATCTTGAGATTCAATTCGTTGATGTCCATATTTTTTGCTGTTAAAATTGTTTTTTCTGCCAGCCACTCATGATTTGTGTTTTTTCTGTGTACATTGGGAAATATCTGGTCAATGAGAGCATTTTGCGAATCAATGATTGTGCAGAAATTGATCGGTAATAGTATGCATCCTGTTTCATCTGTAGTAACTCTCCCATATCCGATATCTAACAATTGTTTTGAGAATTTCCACACGCAGCTTTTTTTCATTGAATTGCAAGTATCGTAATCGTCCGCTCTCTATCTTTACGTATATGTCGACCATGAATTGTTGACAAAACTCACGACAACGTAGAATAACGTTGTCCTGATCGCATCTAATTATCAACCGATATGCATAATAATCCTTCGAACTAACATTCTTGTTTGTTTTGGCACCTATTGCTGGATCTTGTTTAATATTTATTCAATACCCGTCATTTAATACCAAAAATAAAATTACGTTTTTAAATAGTTTTTAATAGTTTTTTAATAGTTTTTTAATAATATCATTTAATAATTAATTTTCAATTGCGCAGTTATCGACCGGGTCAAAAATTATTAAATTAAACTACGATGTATTAAACAATAGCACTTAGGAATTTAAAAAATAGATACTAACCTATTCGCAGATCTACCAAATGTAAATACAAAATTCATTAAAATCGGTCAAGCCGTTTCGGAGGAGTATAGTCACAAACACTGTGCCACGAGTTTTTTATAAACAGTGTGATCACGATAAGTGGAAACACTCAATAACTTTCTGTAGGCTTCATATATTTCAATTCTGCTTTTTTGGCTTACTAATAAACATTATTATACACATTTTCAGATAATTAGATTATTTTTGTCACAATTAATTTCGCGCATGCGCACAAAAACTTTTTTTCAATGACATGACATATTTTTTACTACAAATTATTTTTTCTGTATTTTTTTTATAAATTTTACTAGTTGAATTTCTTTTCTAAGTTAAAAATTGGCTGAGTTATAGCAACTTGATTTTATGTTATTTGCACGAGGCCTCCCCTGCATGCACTATTACTTTGTTTATAGCACGATCAATAGCCAACAACACGACAGGCGACCATCGGCATAGTGATCGCACGCCTACTATAAGCATAGCACAAGCACTAACCCGAAACAGCCCTTTTCAGGGCTATACCGACAATGTCCCCCAAGAACAGCTCGAACAGGAAAACTTAGAAAATGCAGAACATATCAGTATCCTTCAGATAAATGTCGAAGACCTATCCATGGCAGTGGCGTATTTAGGGGGGGGCAAGGAGGGCAATTGCCCCGGGCAGTACTTTTTTGGAGGCAACAAATTAACTGGGAGTTTTTTATATATAAACAGATTTAGAATGATTTTAGCGATAAGAAAAATAAAATAAAAATGTTGGTAAGTTTTTTTTTAGGCAAATAAAAAACTTAACTTTCTATTAATATCAACACAGCTATTTTATAAATTTGTCAATTTCAGAATAAGCGCACATGGCGCATGTATTGGTTAGTTGTTTTTGTCGTCAGCAACTGTTTAATAACGAAATACAGTACTACCGCTATCATGATGTTATTAACGTGTTAATTATTGCAGTGACAGTGTGAATCATTAAGGATAACTGATATTATGATAACGAATAACTAACTTTGACGGTTCATTTTATATTATCTTTACGTCTTTCTCTCATGTGTTGTCAAATTTTTATTTATAACTTTTTTTTTTATATATTTTCTCTGTTTGAGAGTAACATTATTTAAAAATTTTATTAAACTGCGTGTTAAAATCTTTACATTGTGTAAAATAGTGTAAGTATAAGTTACTACATTTTAGTCTCTTGCTCTGACAACGATTAAATTGAATTTTCTAATCATCATAGTATCATACCTTTCTGAGATCTGACTATCAGAGTAAGTACGACTGTACGAGTATATCTTTGTAATTATCTAGTCAAATTGCATGGTGTTGAGCAGTGTCATATCTAAATTATGCGAAACTCTTAGCTTGAACTATTTTAATCAGTCCTTTTAATGCCTTTTATATAATTATTATTATTATTAAAATTATAGTACCTAAGGTATAATTTTTATTCGTAGAAAATAGTAAATTATGCATAATATCAAACACTGCTTTAACTTTTTAATGGGTATATCATGCTTAATGCTTATTGCTTTTAATTTAGCTTAATGATTGATGATATTTAGATGGCTAAAAATTGCAAAAAACAACTCAGTGGTGCAGAGAATCGTAAAAGGGCAAAAATTAAAGCAATTAAAAATGCAAATGTTTTGTCAAAAGTTGCCAAACTCGATGCTTATTTTAATATTAATGATTTAGTAGTTAACAGTGTACAAAACACATCAAGTACTAATATTTATTAAACTTATATAAATTATTTTTCATTTTCATTTCATACTAGGTATTTATATTTTGATTTATTTAAAACTAGGTATTGATCAAAAATCCTTTGTTGATGAAAATAGTGATGACATATCAGAAATTGTAAACTGTAGTCCTAGTGCTGAACTGTCTAAATTAAATATTTCTGTTAATAAAGTTGAGAAAGAAAAATTTGAAACAAATTTTAGTTCTTTAAGCTTTAAGTTCTTATTTTATTGGTATGAAAATTGCCAGTATAAAAACCCGAAAGAGAAAGGGCACAAAAAAAATGTGTACCCAGGGCAACAGAATCCTAAATACGCCATTGATCCATGGCCAAACGCACCTACCTAGAAAAAATTCCAAAGAATACAAAGCCGATATACTCTGCCTTCAGGAGACACATATTCCAGAGAGAGCCCTTCCTAACAGATTTAAAATATAAGGATTTCAACTAGGATGTCATGACGACCACCCCAAGTACGGAACAGCAAGTTATATAAACGAGGACATTCCTTCCTTCACCATCATCCCACCGTTAAATATAAATAACACATCGACCATAGGAGTAAAGGTCGGAGACTTAAATATTTACAACATATACAAACCACCCAATACAAGCTGGGCGTACGGGTCCCTTCCAAAGATTTCTAAACCATCACTGATCTTAGGTGATTTCAATAGTCACAACACACTGTGGGGATACGATACAACGAATGAAGCTAGTGAAGCACTTGAAGAGTGGCTTGGATCTCAGGACTTATAACTAATTCAGGATTTAAAAGGACCCAAAACATTTTGGTCGGCGAGTTGGAATACCGGTTATAACCCTGACCTTACCTTTCGACATTGGACAACGATGGTATAACTTATCCGGCTGTAAAGTCTGTAATCGGGGAGTTTCCTAACATTCAGTACAGACCCATTTTAACCAAGTTAGGCTTCACTATCCCATACTACAAATCATTGCAAGCTCCCAGATGGAAAATCCAAAAAGCCAATTGGAGAGGATTTCAAAAATACATAGATGAGATCGTCAATCGAATCCCCAAAGCCCAAAATAACATAAACAGATTTATTGTCCTATTGATCAAAGCAGCAAAGCTGAACATTCCAAGAGGCTACAGCATGGGCTTCCCAAGGGGGGGACATTACGGGGAACTTGCCCCCCCCCTGGAATAATGTTATTTCCACAGAAATATTTTTTAATGTTTTAATTGTAATAATGATACCTACCTAATTGTAATGTTTTAATTCATAATTTTAATAATGACGAAATATAATAATTTAATATAAATAAAATGTATAAAAAAATTTTCATTTATTTTTTAAATTAATTTTGCACCCTCTAGAAAAATGTCTGGGGACGCCCATGGGCTACAGAAAATCATACGTCGCTGGATGGTATGAGGGATCCGAAGAATTTTACGAAAAATATAGACTAAACCAGTCTACCGAAGCGGAAGAACTCTACTAAAGTCCCTAAATGAAGCTAAAAAACGGAGGTGGATGAATACACTGGAATCTCTTGACATGAAGAGAAACAGCAGAGAAGCAAGGAAATGATTATATAGACTAGAAGGAAAGTGTGCCCCACCTTAACCACCGTTAGTTAAACCACAAGCCATAGCCTTAGTCTTGGTAGATAACTCCAGAATAAAAATTGACAAAACACACGCCAAAGGAATCAAGAAAGACCTACAGCATTTAGCCGATAACACCAATAGCTACCGGCCCGTTGTTTTGCTAAGTGTTTTATCAAAATTAATGGTGAAAATTATTCTAAAAAAGATATCCCCCATCATTGAACCTCATATCCCGATTCATCAGGCGGGCTTCCGACCTAATAGATGTTGTTGTGACCAGGTCCTGGCATTAACGTCCCATATCGAGAAAGGCTATAACGACAAATACAAGTCAGGAGCTACCTTATAGACTTTTCGGCAACATACGATACGGTGTGGAAAGATGGCTTACTCTGGAAATTATCAAGTATTATAAAATGCCCACGATTGATTCAATACACTAAAGCCATCCTCGGAAACAGAAATTTTAGAGTACACCTCGCTAACCAGAAAAGCAGAACTCGTATATTAAACAATGATCTTTTCCTAAGGCTCTGTCTTAGCCCTAATTCTTTTCAACATATACACTCATGATATACCAAGTACAGACTCCAAAATGTTCTCATACGCAGATGATATCTGCATAGTAGCGCAGGACGAGAAATTTGAAAATATTGAAGAAACCCTGACATCGAACTTATTAAGATTGGAATATTTCTTCCAAAAATGGAGACTTAGATCAAACCCACATAAAACTATTATATCAACATTTCACTTAAACAACAGGGAAGCCAATAAGGAAATATCAGTCCACTTTTGCGGTGAAAGAATCAAAAACGAAAAGACACCTGTGTATCTTGGTATCATATTGTATCGGACACTATCCTTTAAGAAACACCTACATAAATTATCTGCAAAACTTAAAACTAGAATTGGCTTCATCAACAAACTAGCTAGTACCACGTGGGAAGCTACAACAAATGTTCTGCAGACTTCCTCCCTAACTCTGGCCTACTCGGTTGAAGTGTACTGCGCCCCCGTGTGGAAAATAAGCGCCCATACAGAGGTGGTAGACATCTAATTAAGATTGGAAGGTGATGCGTAAAATAACATGCACGGTCATGAGCACAAATAAACAGTGGCTACTTTACCTTGCCAGCATAGAACCTCCTCATATTATGAGACAAAACAATGTTCTAAAAATAAAGAAATCCAGGAATTGTTTATTAAATCTGCTTATTATGTCTTATCAGATGTAAATCGTAAAAGTTCAATATAATTTTATAAAGAATTATTTTAGTTACAACGAACAAATTATTCATGAAAAGGGTCTGACGATTTTTATTGTAACGATTATACCATTAAGTTCGATACATTGTGTTTAATTTTGACGTACAGTACTGCTGTATTATCGTAATTTCGATTTCTTTTACCTAGAATTGATTTACTGATATACCTACACGCATTGTGGTATCTCCATCACCGTACAATATTTATACGAGCCCTTATGAGTTAAAAAATTTCCGAGAAGTGTCGACTGATAATACTATCACGGTGATTGGTTTACGTCGTATAGTTGTTACTTGTTTTCGCTATTTTAGATGAATGTTGTATAATAATTTTCTAAATTTTGTTTTTAATAGGCTGAATTGGGGAATGTCAGTTGGAGAAAATACCATAGCCCCTCCCAAAAAAAAAAAAAAATATCTAAATACGTATCCACAAATTATACAAATTAATTATTATAAGTAGGGTTACCAGATCACGACTTTAAAAAAAGAGTACATACATATTAATATATAAAGCCATTAAGGTAATAAGAAAAATCTTTTAACATAGCTTATTTAATTAACATGAAATTTTTTATTATTCTAAATAATAATATATGAAATAGGTACTTTATACTGAAATACATAATATAATCATATACTTGATAAATTAATTAGTATTTATTTATAATTTTAATTTTAGGTATTTTATTAAAGATTAAGATTTTTGTATTTAATATTTATCATTGCTTCGAATTTTTGATAACAAACTTTTATCTTTAATACAGTAATCATAAAACTGAGCACAGTCAAAATGCTTAAAATTGTATTGTGTCATCAACAAATGTTTTACAGAATCGGGTAGAAGTCTATTTCTATCATCAGTCCATTGTGCTTTCATAAGACTAAATATTCTTTCGACATTGGCATTTTGAGTAGGTATGGTGAAGTAGAACGTGTATATTTTTAATAGTTCTGAAGATGTATCATAGTTTCTTTGTTCAAAATATTTTACCCACTTTTCGTCTGATAATAACGATGAGAAATTTTCATTTTTTTCCATTTCTGACAAAAACACATTTAAGTTTTGAGATTGATCAAATAATAAAGAGTCGTTTAATTGTAGACCATATTTGTTTAAAAATAAAATACTATTTTCTATATCAGTCCACAAAGGTTTAGTTTTTAGAGACATCCATTTTAGAATATTAAATTGATCAAAATTGGCTGTTCATTTTTTCAAATAACACAAACCATGGTCATAAACATTTAACATTTCTTTTTTTAAATTGGATGCATTTGATTGATTATAATTAAATATTTCTTTTACTTTTAAGGGTAAAAATTCTTGTTGTTTTCGTTCGTGTAAGGCATTTTCTACTGACAATAATATTGACGATATCTCACTAATCGAATTATTTTCTTTTTCCATTATTTCAATTTTTGAATGAAATACATACATTAGCGAATGAATAAACCATAAATAACTTTCATTCAAAGGATTTTCAAAAAATGATCTAATTGCAATTGGTATTTGATTTTGTGACAAAAAATAAGATTTAAGTGCTGGATATATTTGCAACAATCAATTTATAGCTGGAAACAATGATAACCACCTGGTTTTTGAGTGAAATAAAAGTTTTTTGTACTCAACATCGACAAAAATACAAAATTCTTTTAATGCTTCTGTACGTGCTGTATAAATTGAAAAATAATTATATATTTTTAAAATAATAGATTCTATATCTATCGGTTAACCATCAACTGCATGCTGAACACAGTTATTAAGAATGTGAGCAGGGCATCCGATTCCAATAATTGGCTTTTTAATATGCTATTGGAGGCGATAAAAAACATTATTTGTCCCTCGTCTATCTACACCACCGAAATTAGTGTTACAATTATCTCCAGAAAAAGCTATACATTTTGAAAGTAAACTTATGTTTTCTAAAGTCTCAATTAATAAATTACATATTTTTTCATTTGTTTCATTTGGTAATGACTTAAGTTCGATTAAATTATGTTTAATCCCAAAGTTTTTATCAAAGTATTGAATTAAAATAGGAAAAATTTTCACAGCACCATGGTTAGACCCATCTGTACAAACGCCAATAAATGAAATATTGTTATCATTAATGATTTTTAAAACTTCTTTTAATAAATGTGGCGCTAAGACATTATTAACAATAGCTTCAGTTTTAGTTCTAGCAGATGAAATTTTAGATGCTACTTCTGAATCGCCAAACATAAAACGATATAATTTAGTAGAGCAATCACAAGATTTATAGCTATGGTGATGTCTTACTGTATGAAACGCAAGTGTGGCTTCAGCTGCTAATATTTTTTCTTCGATTTTTGTATTCTGAGTTACAAAAAACGTATTAACTGATTTCGAAGCACTAGTTGATTGAATATTTTTTGAGTGTTTAGACGAAGACAAATGTTGTATTAAGTCAGCTTTACCCTTATTTGCCAATGAAACAATTAAACAACAAATTTTACAAAAAGCTTCATGTTCTTTTCTGTTTTTTTAAACATTGGATATTCTTTTATTAATTTATCATTAAATTTACATTTTCAGCGAGACATTTTCGACGACCACAACTCACAAACGGTTAGATACGTAAGCGAAAAGGTAACGGACTAATCTAGTAATAGTAACGAGTACCTACTGACACAGACTATAGTACGGCCAGCGAAACTATGTGGGTGACCGTCGCGCGCACAGTGGCTAAATTCCAGTAGTGCTTCCAAGACTACATTCCCGCGTAAAATAATTTTAAAAGTGCGGGAGTTGTAATAAAGACTAAACATTTAATATTTTTGCACGCAAAACTCATTATTTATTAACTATCACATACGCTAACAAGTAATAATATTAATATTTTAATTATTTACTCAATTATATATGCATTCACATTTAAAAACTACATAACTAGATAATGAAACTTAAAACTATTATTATATTTACATAAAAAAAAATATTTTTCTGAGTTGAAATAATTAAGTCCTTATTGTCGTCTTCATCTTCGTTTGAACTACTTTCGCCAGAGTTAATGGTCAATATTATTGGTTCTAATATATCATCCCTTAGTCTCGCCTTGACGAAGTCCTCTTCCTGAATTTTGACGCAATGTTCTCCACATTTGGCTCAATCGTCTGGAGTTACTGCATCGATTTCTTTGTGCACAAGTGTCTCGACATCTGCAATCTTGAATGTTGAATTTTTTTCAGCCACTCTGCCTTTTACTTGTGTCCAAATGAGTTCTATTGGATTGTACTGACAGTAGTAAGGGGGAAGTCTTACCACTTTATGACCCATCTGGAAAGTTAGTTCATCCAGTTTATATTTTTTTCCTCGCGGCATCGAAAGTTTCACTTTTCCCGTAACTCGTCAAGTGTTTCTACGGGAGAAAAATCTATATTTTTATCCCGTAACTACTGTTGAACATCTGCCTTTCTACTGTTAGACTTCGGATAGTTCTCGACCAACAAAGAGTGATACGACGCGTTATCCATAACAATAATACTTGGCTCTTCTAAGTTAAGTAACATTTGTGAAAACCAACTTTCAAAAATTGTGGCGTTCATTTGTGAATGGTAATCATTGTTACTAGAATTACATCTGAAAATTACTTTTGATTCCATAATGAATCCGAAGGAAGGAGATCCGGCGTGGCATACGATGATGTGACTGCCTTTGCCTGTAGGTACTTTTAAACCTTCCGTATTTTCATTATTTTGCCAAATACGTCCACGGGTATGGTTTTGATTAACCCAGGTTTCGTCTAATTAGACTACAGGCCGAGTATCACCGTTCCTACGAAACTCGTTCATTTTTCTAAGGAATTTAACTCGTGCAGCTACAATATCCGACCGTTCCATTAAGAATTTGCGACCGTCGTTACATTTCTTGTACTTAAAATTAAGTTGTTTTAAAATTATTTTCACCGACGATTTTGATTCACGGTAATTTAATTTTTCCCTTAATTCCACAAATATTTTTGAACTCGTTGGAAATTCACCCTTGTCATAAAAGCTATGGACAACTCTTCTGACCACCTCATTGTCAAAATCATCAAATTCAGTGACAGATTTCTCGCGACTGTAATTTTTTCGTGGTGATCGAAATTTAAGGTCATTAGAACTTTCGACATATAATGATTCCTCTTGATTACCAGTTAATTTACTTTCATTACATACCCGTTGTACAGTTCTCAGACTCACCGCACAAGCCTCGGCAGTCCTCTTCTGTGAATGTCGAAAATAATCTGCCAATTCCGGCTTCTCTTTGCACTTGGCTAACGTTTTAAAAAATGTATACACATTGTATATTATTTTTTTCATTTGAGAATGTATATCCGGTTGAATTGACATTTTGAAAAAAATAATTTGTCACAAACGAATAGTAAAAAAAAACACAAAAAAAAAATTAAAATATTGCACAATATTAAAACAGCCGTATAAAAAAATCACACTCAACTCAAACGTTAGCAATCAACACATACACCAAAGGCAGAGAATCACAGACTATATATTATTATAATTAGGGAACGGATTTATATGTAATAAAAATACAGAAATATGTACATATGTGTGTAAGTATAATTTATAAAATATGTGCTAAAAACATCCAAATATGTAAGAAAAAAATTGAATTGAAAAAAAAAAAAATTATAATTATTAAACTATCAAAATGATTTGTTGCATTGAATTATTACAATATCTTTTAAATTATTAAATATTATATGTCGCCTATTAGATCTTAATATATTTTTAAAACGGCTAAATGATCGTTCCGCATCAACCTACATCGGTTGATTAAAGCATATTTGAAGCACATAATATCAGAAGGCGATAATTCTAAATTTTTAGAATGGTGTCTACCACTGATTATGTCATTGATTAATTTAAAATCAATATCGCCTGGAATTTTTTTTTGTAACAGCATTAATTTTCTTTTTTACAAAATCTCCTGTTGGTCCGTTTAAGAGTTTTCATTTTTCAATCGTTGATTCGACAATTTGCATATTATCATTTAAGGACATTTTTTTTTCTGATTTTGTAAATGTATGTGCAATAAAACTAAAATTCACTGAAATGAAAATTAAATTAGTTTTCAATGTTTCATTTTGCATAATATTTTAAGCTTTTCTTATAGCGATAGAAGTTACTAGATCTAAATTAGAAATAATTTCTTGTATTTTCATACGAAGAAGACGTGAAATGATAAAATATGTTTAAAAATATTTACAAATTAGTCAAATATGTAAAAATATGTAATTATACCAAAATATGTAAAAATATGTAAAATAAAAGTAGTATCATATTAATAGGAATGATTTAAATCATGAACGTTTCTTATCGAATCTTAAATATCTCGTTTTAATAAAAATATGTATTTACATATAAATCCGTTCTCTAATTATAATATATTTTGAAAAAAAACCGTTTCTATAAACCACTTGGTTTCAATAGAATAACAAACAATAAGGTCAATGGAATGCGGTCCCTAGCGCCATATGGCCAGACAGCCAGTTTGAATACAACGTCCCGCGCTCAATGGTTATACGCACTCGCAGCAGTTTGTTGTACGCATAAATACATTATATATATATATAATTGATATATACGATGTACCTTAACATTTTTCATATAACAGCTGAAACTCAGCTGCACCAGCTATTCATTTAATAAATAATACATTTAGAACCCCTGGCTTACATGAAAACGGCCGCTTGGATCGCGACGGTCACTCGCCTAGTTTCGCTGGCCGTAACTAAGCAATAAAAGTAATAGAATTGGTTTATAATAATTACAACTTAGTATAATATAATAATAACAAATCGGCATTAACAAGTAGCAAACCGTTTGAAATTAAGTCTCTAAAATTATGTTTAAATATTTTAACTTTTGCATAATGTTGTCCTGTGCTCGAACTATTATCAAAATTCCGTTCAAACGACCATCAAAAATATTATTTCCAAATCAATCGAGTAATATTTTCCTCGGCAAACTCAAGAAAATTCAGCGACAAAATTTGCCGGTCGAAACGGAAAGAGCAAGTCTTTTTCGTCGTCTGTATACATCTACCGCAGTCAAACTCGAAAGACCGATTAATTCAGCGGTCAAGTGTGAAACATTCATATCGTTAACAAGCTTAAAGCTACCGACCAACGACTTTCAGTTCTCGGCTAACTTTACGGTTACCACAGATTCTTATAACGATTTCAAATTGTCACAGGTTTTCCCGATTCTGGACAATCCGAATATCGGTTCAGGTATAAAACTGATCGAAAAAACGGACATGTTCCCGTCTAAATTCGATATTCTTAGTAACAAGCTTAGGGATATCCAACCTCATCTATTGATGGGCCAAGCCGAAAACTTGCAATTATTATGTAAAGTTGAGTCAAATGTACCAACGGCCAAGGTCTGTGAATATAAAGACGACCACAATTTCAACAAATCTCTGCTCGCTTCCAGATCAGGAAGTATACTTTTAAAAATAAATACTGTTATGTCACGGATGATGTCATATCAATTGAACACCGGACAATCTGCACGACGAAACTTCTCAAACAAGTCGGGTAAGTCAACAAATCTTGAATATTGTTATTGTTATTGTTGTTTTTTTCTTCAAAAATATTATGGGCCTAGTTTGTATGGGAGCCCTAAATTGTTTAAGGTTAAAAAGCTTAGGCGAGGTCAAAACAATAAATGTTAACAATTAATTATCCAGGCATCTTTAAATTAATTCAACTTATAACAGAATATTTGGAGATTTTGATATTTTTAGATGGGTCAGCAGACAACCAACTTATTGGTAGATTACGGGTCAGATCTGACATTGGCAGAACCAATAAAAATTTGAGATTTAGCGAAAAAATGTATTGCTTGGAAAAGGAACTGAAGAACATAGAAGAAAGTATAAGAAAAATTGATGATGAAATAGAAATCTTTGAAAAGATAAGTATGAGTCTTACCAATTCATTGTCCGGTTATATCAAAAATGATCTATGGATCAATTATCTTATTGAAAAACAAAAGATCAAAATTAATAAGAAGTTGCTAAAAATGTTTGAGATGCATAGATCCGTAAAACAAAGAATGAGGAAATTACTACCCCGCTCTGAGCCGGTGCAACGAAGTATTATTATCTATCAAAGAATAGAGCCACGACGAAAAAAATAATGGCTTTGCATAGTAATTTTTCTCTCATATATGATATGAGTTAACATAAAACATGTAATTTTTAAATTCATCTATTTCAAAAGTTGAATTTAAAAGTTAAAATCGAGAAATGTCGATAAGCTGTTAAATGATATTTGTACATAATATCATTTAACAGCTTATCGACATTTTTCGATTTTAATTCGGCCGGAACGTTGTATTGACGAACTTAATATTTACGGTCACCAACCTATGACCAGAGTCCGACTTAGAGGGATGCTAGGGGGCTACAGCCCCGGGCCCTGGTATTATTTGGGGCCCCAGGCCTCTGTTGACAATTAAATATTTAAGTGGTATTGCAAAATTTTAAGATATTTCTTTCGTTTAACAATTACAAAACAAATTAGTCATGTTTCGTAATGGAATTTAAAATTATTATCTAATCGATAAAATAAAGCTATTAAATTTTGAGATAAAGTTGGCCAAAAACACTTTACCATTTATATTTACCCATCCTGTCACCTGTCATCCTGTCACCTAATCTTGTATGATAACACGAATCGCAACAGTTGTAAGCCGCGCATTATTTAAAAATATCTCGGGTTTTTGCGAACGCTCAGTTTATCTAAACGCGGGTATACACTATATAGTCTACTGTTTACCTCTACCAAATCGTTAAGGTATTTTCTATTATCAGTTATCAGTTGACTGTTGTACTTTGCGGACGTGTCTTCGATATTTTTGTTTCTATCGCTGTTGCGTGTAT